>NW_016108239.1:66944-170837 GCF_001604975.1 Cebus imitator | reverse complement strand
CTTTCAAATGATAAATGTTCAGGTAGGACCCAAGCATTGGTTAACAATCGTGGAAATTATTATCTTAATCGAAAGCATCTGCTTTTGAAATAATATCAAATGATATGAATAGTTTGCTAAAAGATGTGTGTATTAAGAAGAACTAGTAAAGAAAACCAACTCCAAATAAAGCAGTCAGGTTTTCAAGGAGTGGCTGGAACTGTGGAAGAAACAAAAAGAAATGGCAGAACTGTTCATCCTGTAGACATTGCCCGTGTTACATGAAAGAGCACTAGACCTTGAAGACCATATATTATAACCCTAAGAGTAAAAAAGAAGGTGAGATTGTGGCGATTTAAAAGTGCATTAAGAGAGTTGAAAAAAGTAGTTGGATATCAAGACACATTATTTTCTAGAAACAATTCAGAGTGACAAGAAGAAAACATGGTTATCAAGGGCCTTAAACAGATATGTTGTTCAAAGAGTGATGTTTGTTTATTTTTTCTACAGAAGAAAACCCATTTTAAAACTAGGCCTCTGTTATATTTGATTTATTTGATACAGAAAGGCTTAAACTAAGCCTCTGATGTATTTGATTTATTAAATATTACACACCACCATCAATAAACAGAAAAATTGTCCCTTTTGATTCTCCATCATAGAGATGTTTCGCATATTAAATAAATATTTGTTGACTTTATTTATTCCTACCTTTATTTATTCATTGCAATTAGCAAGTATAGTGAGCACCTTCTTGTTCTAGGTGTTGGTGAACATATAAATAGACACAATTCTTTCTTAGTTTACAATCTAATGGGAAATTTATCTATTTAACAAATATTTATGCAAATGTTAGGGTTAGTGTTAGAGTTTGGGCTAGAATGCATATATACAATTATGCATTCTGATAGTGCTTTTAGAAGGGAAAATATCATGGGGATGATTCCGAGGGATTATCAGAGGTAGTTTTATTTTAGGGAAGGACTGAAGGATGGATTTATTGAATTAGCGACTCAAGAGATGAGAGGTGGTGATGGGGCTAGGATTTGAAGGCATTGAAAAGGGTTGGGAATATGACTTCACAGGCAGAAAGAGAATTCCCATTGGAAGCTATGAAATATTAAAATGTACTTGCTTGGTGCTTGGAGATTTTAAAGAACTAAAAGATCAGTGTAAAACTTAGGTAATTAATTACTCATCAAATGCTCTACCTATTTTGATCTCATTGTAGTTCTTTCTTGAACATTTCCTGAATGTAAGCGATAATCCTGTGACCCAGTCTAATTTTAAAGGGAGGAAATGTGATTTTGGGTCAAATGGCAAGGCTAATCCTTCCTGTAGGCACCAAATTTGTCATATGTTCATGGTTTTCTGTCATGTCATTGGCTGTGGCTACAAGCTGGGCAAATTGTGATTTGAAAGGGGAGATGGGGGTGGTTGACAGTACTGTTGGTGGGACTAGGACTGTGTGTTCTTGTCCAAGATATTGCTGTGTATGTAGATACCAGTAGGGAATTTCACAAATGGGGAAAATGCTTTTACTTGGTACCAACAGGGGATTTCACAAATGGGGGAAATGCTTGTACTTTCTATTAAATGTATAACTTACTTTTAAAGTATTAAGTATCATGAATAATCAGTTTCAACACTGAAAGTATTAGAAGAAGGAAGGTCTAGTTCTTAAACAACTGTATATACTTACCATTTATTTATACAGTATATACAGTGTTTAATATTTTATGTATTTACTGTATATTTATTTCAGAGATTCACAATGCATACTGGAAGGTTAAAAGTACTGATAATAGTGCAGAAAGAAATCTGTTTTCTACTAGTGTTCTTTAGTTCACATTCTGAGGAAAGCTTGGCATTAGAGTAGTCTGGTTGCCAGCAGAGCTTGACATTGACAGCCCTCTTTAAACATATTTGCCTGCTTCAGATCCATGAGAACCATGTTTTTTTCCTGTCACTTTGAATATTTTCTAGAAAATCATGTGTCTTTATATTTAACTACTTTTTTTCTTGAAAGAATCACCACTTAAAAGGTTTCATATCCCAACATTGTTGCACTGGGGATTGAGTTTCCAACATATGAACTTTGGGGGAGACATTCACATCGTGGCTGACACCTTTGCTTTTTTCCATGGGAGGTGGGATAGGATGGGATGTTAAACCATGGCATATGTTGCTGTCACTCCTTTAATTCTCTGTATTTGTGTTTGTATGTAGGTACGTGTATGTTGTTTGTGTGTGTCCTTGAGAATGACATAAAGTAAACTAAAAAAATAGAGTGAATGTAGAAATACTGCTATCTTAGGTAAATTTCAGTTCTGTGACTGCTCAGAGAATATTACTTGCCGTATTCTGTTGGAGGATCTGACTACTGGAAATTGGAAAATGAAAATATGCAATTTTCACTAAGTTTTCCATGTTCCTAACAGTAGCAATTGCTTTTAATATTCCACAAATAAATATTGTACTTCCCTGTCATTTTTTCCACTTAAAATTTTTAGTCAACATAGATGATTTTCTAAAGAAGATAGATGGCTAGAATTTTGGCTACATTATTTTCTCTGAAAAAATTAGATGACATTTTCATAGTGACTACCTACATTAACTCTTTCAGTAAAAAATTTGTGCATAATACAGTGACTCTAGACAGACATAATTTTGCACTAAGATCAAAAAAGTGTGAAAGTTTCTGTTGTATATTTATTTATATGGTGCATTGAAACTATATAATACTTTAGATATTGCTGTTTTGAGTAACATTTTCATTATATAGGAGTTTTCACATTTGTCTTTTAAGTTTAAATCTGAACCACTAATCTTTAAATGCCTGTGCTTTGAAGAACAAATTTTTTAAAAATCCAGTCTAGACCATGAATAAATTAATGAATCTTTTCTAAAAACACATTAGTCAAGGTGAATGATAATTTTATAGTTAGTTACAAATACATAGTGAATATATGCATCTCATGGGCCCCAGCCTGGGACTCATGTCCTTGTTCCAAGAATAATACTTGGCAATATCTTGGCCCTTGAATGATAATCATTTGCTTTACTGGTCTACTGCTTCACTTGCCTGTCATTAGAAAAGTGGATTTCTGAATTTCTGTCTCGTGACGATTATAGACAAGTTACAATTTTAAGACTCTTTAATTTGAAGTTAGGTGATATTTACATGCCCATTAAGTTAATGAGAGTGAAGATCTCTATGTATTTCCCTACTCAGTGTTTTTGCCTGCAAAGACCCCTCCCTGACATTCTCACAATATAAATAATTTTTTGACATCTGTGTCTTGCACAATGCAGTCATTTAACCTACTAATAAAAATTCAATTCACCCAAACTTAAACTTTGATATTTTCAACTTATAAACAAGAGCATTATTTGTGTGTCTAAGTCTTAAATATAGAAAACAAATACATACAGTTCACACTACTTAATTTAAAATATGTTAAACTTTGAACACTTTAAGTAATGTAAAAGTATGAATAACTTCATAAGCCATACAAATGTCAACTGCATTTTAAACATTTTAAAACTTTTTTTAAAATTGTAAACTAAACCATGACAGTTTAGTTATATGAATGATAAATAACTTTTTATTTGCATTTTTGATGAGAATCACCTTTATTCACTTGGTGACAAACAGGAAATGACTTGGTTGTACGTTGCGGCGTTATGACTCTGATGATATTTTCTGTCTTAGGGAGAACTGAATTCAGTGTACCAGAATCAGCACCTTACCATGTTTTTTGCTATCCGTTCTCCCTGTAACTTAAATCCATTTTCCAGGCTCCGTCATCAACTTTGTTTCTTTCATGGCATGAAGGGTTTTGTTCTGTTTTAGCATCTGCCTTTGATTTCCGCTTATTTTCTTTCACTTCATTTTTCTTGTCCATTTCTGGTAGCTTCTTTGCTATTCCACTTTGAGGAGTTTAGACAGCTTCACCCTCAGTCACTTCAACAGTCTGTGTATTTGGTTCAAGCTGCCAGGCAGTTTCTCCCGATTCTTCTGTTCGCGGCATCTGAGATCCCTCAGCATGGCCTGGTTGTTAGCAACCGCTGCAGCTGCTGCTGCTGCCTCGCCCCTGTGCTTCTGTCAGGCAGCGGTACCAGCAAGGCCAAGCCGAGCACAGCAAGAACCTCAGCAGCTGCCCAAGCACCTGAGCCTGCAGGTCCGCCCAGCCTGGGGATGCCTCAGCTCCAGCCCTGGGTCAGGTCCAGCTCAGCATGTGGAACGTTGAGGCCAATCGGATTGTTTTCTGAAGCCAATCAAGTCCTCCTTGGCCTGGGGCCAGTTTTACTCACCATTTCCCTGCGGTCATTTTCCCTTTTGTCAGAGGTCACACAGGACAGCGCAGAGGCACAGAATCAAGAGAGCCAGGACCAACCGCTGCCGCTGCCTGGAGGGCAAAGAGGCCCAGGTTCCTCCAATCAACCTCACTCTGTGCCAGGAGGACAGGAGGAAACTGTTTTCTAAAAAAGCAAATTATGGAGTAGAATTTTGAGATCTTACTAAATCAAGTTTTTGTCCCATTTTTTTTAACCTTTGCCTCTCAAATTATGCTCACCTCAAGTCAGATTTTATGTTCCAGTCTCATGTAACAATTTCAATGTAATTAAAATGATCACAACTTTAGAAACGAATAATTTTAATTTATTTTGCCCAGGAGTGCTGGTTTAACATTAAATTTTCAATAGTACTTTCTAAATCCAACAGTTAATTCTTTTCTATTTGATTTTATTAACTAAATTATAGTAATATACTACCACTAATAGCAGTAATACAGTCCTGATTCACATAGCTTGACAGTTAACAAAGGGCATGTCTTCACTCATTTAACTGATAAATGTGTGTTGAGCGCACACAGTGTGCCGTGCTTTTTTGCTAGACCTAAAAAATGAAATGAAGAGAAAGTCTTGGTCTCTATTCTCATGAAACTTTCAGTCTGGCTTCATGAAATCCTCATGCACTCCTGTGAAGTGGATACTTTTGAAGTTTTTAATTAACCTTCTACCCCAAAGTAACCATTATCTGAACTTTATGTTGTAATTTACTCCATGCAGTTTTATCTGTGGACAATATACTTTTCAATGTTGCCTGTTCTTTTCTTTATATAAATGTAAATTTACCCAAAGTTTTCATCTTGACTTGCTTTTCTTCATTCATAATTTATCTTTTATGTTGCTTTGCATACCTGTATTGTCCATTTTCACTGCCTCATAGTGTAGATATGCATCAATTTATAAATTAATTCCATAGCTAGTTAATATTTGTGAATGTCAATAATCTCATATCTTTACCAACTATTGGAATTATTGAACATATTTAGTGACACAATGGCAAATTGGAAAGGTATATTATAGTTTTAATTAGTATTTCTATAGTTACTAATAATATTAACATGATTTACACATTTAACAATCATTTGTTTTAAAAATTACCATCTGCCCTTTTTAAATCAGAAAATGCATTAGAATAACTAACAAAAGGCAAATGAAAATGGCACGTTTTAATAAGTATTTAAAAGACATTATATTATGCTATTAATATATTGGTGCTATTGTTACATAAAATATAAAGGCCATAATACAGCCATATGAACATAAGAAAATATTAATATTTCAAAACAAAAAGTATAAATTTTTTATAATACCATGATAATTAATCATATATAAAATAAATATTGAAATTAAATTATACCATTACTGAAGCCTATGTGGAGAAACATGGATAAAATATTAATGATACCTGACGTGGTGGTGCATGAATTACTTTAAACTCTTGTATGAAGGTTACAGGACAAAAATATTAAAAATATCTCTGGCTTAAATAATTTGTTAATAGAGTCACAGTATAAATAGATGTAAAGTGTGACATAAATGTGTGTTGAATGGAGTAAAATTGTTGAGTCTTTCTATACATAGAAGTTAAATCATTCTTATTTTAAGTTAGACTATAACTATGAGATGTTGTAGGTAAGCCTTTTGTAATTCAAGAAAAAATTGTGGTGGATACACACGCAAAAATGAATCAAGGCATATAAAACAACAAAACAAAAAAGCATTCAACAAAACGCAAGGGGAGGCAGTACAAAAAAAAAGAACAAAGAAACTACTAAATGTTCAGACAATAATTAACAAAATGGCAAAAAGAAGTCCTTACATGTCAAAAGTTTTTATAAATGTAAAAAGATTTAATTATCCAATAAAAAGCACAATGCTATGGTTTGAATGACCCCACAAAAATGCATGTTGAATTTAACTGACAATATTATAAAATTAGAACGTTAAATTTTTAAGAATGTATTAGGTCATGAGGGCTCTACTCTCATGAATGAATAAATGTTATTTTTTCCAGAGCAGTTTACTTGTCATGACAGTGCAACTATTATAGAGGTAAGCTCTCTGGTGTACAGCTTCTGTCCTCCTCATGTGTTTGGTCGTTTCGTGATGTGGAAATATGATTCTCATCAGATGGCAATGGCATGCTCTTAGAATTCCAGCATACAAAACAGTCAGCTAAGTCAACTTTTATTCTTTATAAATTACCCAGAAAATGAACTAAAACATTCACAGAATGTCTAAATAGATTTAAAAATTTAACACTATGCTTCACACAAGAGACTTACTTTAGATTTAAGGGCACACATAAGTTAATGGTTAAAAAATAAGAAAATATATCAGGCAAAGAATAACCAAAAAAGTGTAGCAGTAGCTATATTTATATCAGACATAATAGACTTCTAGAAAAAATGTGTCAGGAGATACAAAGAAGTTCACTATATAGTGATAAGAGACTAATTTTTCAAAAGAATATAACAAATAAAATATATGTGTACCCAACATTGGAACACATAAATATAGAAACATATATTAGTAGAACTGTAGAAAAAAAAGATAATAATAGGGGACTTTATTACCTTACGTAAAACAATAGATTATTTCAACAGAAAGCTAGTAGGAAAACAATGTACTTGCAGGGCACTATAGAACAAGTGCACCTAACAGACATATACAGGATATTTCACCCAACAGTATGAGAATCCACATTGTTCTCAAGCACACGTGGAACATTATTCAGGATACATCATATGTTGGGCCAATAACAATAAAGTCTTCAAATTCAAATAGATAAAATTATATTGACTTATTAAATCACTTTTTAAAAACTAGAAATTACAGCAGAAGGAAAATTGAAAAGCTCACAAATACATGGATATTAAACAAATGTCTCTGAGTAACCAGTGCGTTATATAGAAATAAAAAAGCGTCTTGGGAAAAATGAAATGAAAACATGGCCAGGCACGCTGGCTCATGCTGTAATCCCAGCACTTTGGAAGGCTGAGGCAGGTGGATCATCTGAGGAGTTCCAGATTAGCCTGACTAACGTGCTGAGAGCTCGTATCTACTAAATACAAAAAATTAGCTGGGTGTGGTGGCACATGCCGGTAATCCCAGCTACTTGGGAGGCTGAGGCAGGAGAATTGCTTGAAGTGTGAGGCGAAGGATACAGTGAGCCAAGGTCATGCCATTGCACTCCAGCCTGGGCAGCAAGGGCACAACTTCATCTCAAAAGCAAAAAAAGAAAATGGAAACACAACATAACAAAACTTCTGTGATTCAGAAGTGTAGGGCTGTTGGTCCCCACCGGGTCGTGGGGTTTCCCTTATGTTGTGCTGAGGTGCAGGATCCGAGAAATAAAGAGACAGGACACTGAAGAACTGATGAAGAGCATCTGGACTCGGGGGGCCAAATCGTCTGTGAGCGGAGATCGGTAAGGGCCCCAAAGGCCCAGAAGCATCTGTATTTATTAGGTACAAGCAGGGGCAGGGTCATAAGTGGGGCCATCATCTATAGGCTTAGTAATAGGGCATACATAATCACCTGAGTCACAAGCAATGGGGCCACCCCATTACATCACGTGGGCAGAGAGGGGGGCTGTGCGCAGTAGGGGGCCGTGCCATGCACAGTAGTAAAGGGTTGTGTACGGAAAAGGGGTCCACCTCCATTAGGTCACTGAGGCAAGGAGGTGGGCTGTGTGCAACAGATGTTGTGTGCAACAATTCTTATCTGGGGGCTGGAGACTTCAAAGGATTTCTAATAGAAGGATACTGTTAGCCAGTGTAGTGGGAGCTGACAGACCTATGCTCTTTTCTTAAGATATTTATGGGAGGATGATTTGAGCTAGCACAGAAGTGAGAAAAGACTGACAGGGTGTACAGCTGCCATGGCTGGTCACACCAGAGGGGTTCTTCTCCCTAGGTTCTTTCCAGGATCTCAGGCCTGAGGCCTACTTTCCACAGGAACTGGATGCAAAGTACTGCAACTCCTTTATCAGGAGGAGAGGCTCTTGCTCCAAGCCTGCCATACAGCGTATGCCCTTTCAGGCAGAAACGCCACTGCCTGAGTCTTTGGTTCTTGTCCTGGTCTAGCTGTTTTTCCTGCTTCTGTTCTGTGACTGCTCCTACTACAAACTACTACATGGTTATATAGAACGATTCTATAAATCAGCACTAAATGTGTCAGCACACCTCCAACTACAATACCTATGTGATTATATAGAAAGATTATATAGAACTAAGCATGCTAGATATAAGTATTAAGTGTGATTATATAAGCTAGATATATGTAAGCAGTAAGTTATACTTCAGGCATTAATTCTATAAACTAATATATAATTATATATAAAGGATTATATAAAGGAAATAGCTGAGTAGTAACACTATAACTAAGATATTCTTCAGGCACTAATTGTGCCTGGGGTCTGCACAGTTCTCCTTCTTCAGTGCCCACAGGGGGTGTTACCCACAAAAAAGAGCAACTCTAAGTCAAAAATTTATAACGATATATTTATATACTAAGATTCAGAACGATCTCAGGTAAACACCATAACTTTAATCCACACAAAACTTAAAATAAAACAACTAAAAAATATCAATGTTAGCATAATAAAAAAATAATAAAAATTAGACCAGAGAGAAATTAATAGATACTTGAAAGACAACAAAAAGATCAAAAGCTGTCCAGGCACCATGACTCACACCTGTTATCTCAGCATTTTGGGAGGCCAAGGCAGGCAGCCCATGAGGTCAAGAGATCGAGATCATCCTGGTCAACATGGTGAAATCCTGTCTTTACTAAAATTACAAAAATCAGCTGGGCATGGTGGCACATGCCTATAATCCCAGATACTCGGGAGGCTGAGGCAGAAGAATTGTTTGAATCCTGCAGGCAGAGGTTGCAGTGAGCCGAGATCGTGCCACTGAACTCCAGCCTGACAACAGAGTGAGCCTCTGTAAAAAAAAAAAAAAAAAAAAAAAGCATAGAATTTACATAAAAAATACCTAAATTAAATGCTTTAAGAAAAAAAGAGAAGAGTAGATAGATAATCTTATTTTATTTTCAAGTTGAAGAATTAAGTCTCCTATTTTTGTTTTGCATTTATGGTTACAATAAACAGGCCCCAAAATTTTATTCTAAACTCATGGATATTTGATTTCCAGTATGGTTTATATTCAGGCACGTGGGGTGTGGCCTTGGGTTTGTGAGAGAGGGTTTGTGGAGAAGAAAAAAACAGAATAAGGGAAAGTGCGACACACACACACACACACACACACATCCATGGGTAGGGGACAGTGCACAGTTGGTGAAATAGGTGGTTAGTGCTATAGATACTGGCCCAGGCAGGGTAGCTCTGACGTGTAAATGTATGTATGCAGGCAAATGAGAGAGACAGGTGGCGCAGAAGCCAAGGCTAGTGGAGAAAACCTGTAACTAATACAGATTCAAGATCTGGGACATAGAAGAAGCAATGAGTTTTCTGGGCATTTATGTAGCCTATTAGTGGGAAACTCTAGAAGCAGATTCTCTCAGCACAGTTCTTGAGGGTGAAGCCTTGTCATGGGAGGGGTGTAGCTACATCCTTGCTTAGCGTGCATGTATGTGAGTGTTCAGGAATCACTTTATAGGAGCAGGATGGGGAGAGGAGTCTGTCCTCAGAACTCCATCCCTTTTAGTCCTCAGTTCTTTCTGACCCCTGGATGAGACACAGAATCACAGGAAAATTTACAGTACAACACCTTGTGTGTAAAAGAATAGAGTCTTCATTCTCCCAAAGACCCACGGTATTCCCCCAGCCAAGGATGCTGTGATGTCTTTGTTCTAACACCAGATATATGAAGTTTGCTGAATACCAGCCAATTTTTCAACATCAACTGGGTGTTCCACAACTCAACTCTGACACCACCCAGGGTTCACATAGACACCACAAGTTAAAACTCAGTCTCACAATACTGTCCCCACTGCACATGCCAGTCCCAGCCACCAGGGGTTCATCTATACTTCTGAGCAGCTATCTGCAAATCATGGGCTTCCATAACCCTCTCCCTCAATGCATAACAATGTTTAACAATGGAATGAAATGACGCGTGGTACTTGGCATGACACTTTGGCTATGCTTACGAGGTTATTTTGAAAAATACAATTCAGGAAAAGCCAAATGGGAAAAAATGTATAGGGCAAATAAAAGTAAAAAAGAATGATGAGTAGAGTCCTGGGAAATAGTGATGATTTAGAAAACTCTCTAATTCTTCGTGTTCTGTAAGAACAGCTTACTGCAAAAAAATACCCTTAGCATTTGACCTAGATGATATGCCCTCTTTTGATATCACAAAGTCACAGACTAAATTTCCATTGTTTCTCATAAGCAATTAAATAATTTTGTCTTCAGAGTTCAGAAGAATATACTTGTTAATAAAATTTTGCTTAAGTTACTGTTTTCCTCCAGTAGAGTCTGAGCAAACATACAATCCCTCTTTATGCCCCTTCCAAGAACAGGCTGACTTCAGGGTGAAACATTCTCTTATCTTGAATTGATTTTGCCACCATCCATTCTGCCCTTTCTCTCCGACATTTTTAAAATCATCTTTGCTCCTTCATATGAAAGACAGCCCTTTTCTGCTTAGCTTTTGAGATGTTTGCAGATACTATGCTTGGCGCTTCCCCCATTGCAATACTCCTTTAGAACAAAGTCACTTCTTACTACATCTAGATTTATTTTGTTTGACAATATCTAGAAATAGCCCCAAGACAATAATGATTACACCCTCACAGAGGACATCACAGCCCTCCTCCCATCTCAACTCTCACTGCATCTGCCTGTGGATTCCCATCGTTGAGATGAAGACATATACTTGAACCAAGCTCACAGGCATTACAATAACTCTTACACATGGACCCAGCCAAAAGAGAGATTTTGACTCTCATAGTTCTGCCTAAGGCAATGGGTAATGCCTAAGGTCTTCTACCTGTATGAAGATCACAGAGGATTATGACATCCATGCTTATTGAATAAACTTCTTGGGTGGTGAAATGTCAACATGACTGTTGCCTGAGCCTAGGTCTTGTTCACAATCCCACCTATTGGCAGAACCGGGGAGAAAAGTCACATCACCTGAATGGTGGGCCAGAGAAATGTCAATATCGCTTCATGGGCAGGACCCACACAAGAATGGTATATCAACTTTGTGCTAGGCTCAGTGATATGTCACAATGCCCACTTTAGGACTTTAGGCAGAACCCAGTTAAAAGGGTCACATCACCTTGGTGTTTGGCCCAGCAATCTGTCACATTTATTTGTGTAGGAAGGGCCCATGCAGCAAAGGGGTGTCACATCACCTAGATTCTGGGCCCAGCAATATGTCACCATTTACCCTATTAACAGGGCCTAGTCATGGGAGGAGACTCATATCACCTAGGTATTAGACCCAGATTATATGTAACAAACCTTACTGGAGGCAGGGCACAGACAGGAGAGGGATCTCATCACCTAGGTGATGAGTTCAGAGATTAATTACAATGCCCGTTATGCCAGGGCCCAGGCAGGAGAGTCACATCACCTAGTTTTCTGGGCCATGTATATGTCACAATCTCAAATGTTGGCTGGACTCAGGCAGTAAAGTCAACCAAGTGCTGAAAAAAAAAAAAAAAATATATATATATATATATACACACATATATATGTGTGTGTATACACACACACACACACATGTGTATATATATACACACATATATATGTGTGTGTATACACACACACACACACACACACACACATACATATGTGTCAGAGTCACACCTGAAAGAAGATCCCAGGATGAAATTCACAGTCCCACACATTTCCTGGGTCAAGGTATATGAGACGACATCTTCTGTGAATTGGGTTTAAGTACACAAATTACAATCTTATTTGTAGGCAGAATGCGTGCATGAGAACTCCAAACTCACCTGCAAACACTATCTCATTAGGGCACTCACAACCTCACAGGTATCCTGAGTTGTGGTATGAAAGTCACCATTCTACCTGTTAACTAGATCCTTGTATGAGAGTCACAATGTCAACTTCCAGCTGATCTAGATGCGGTATTCAGAATCTCAACATTGGGCTGAGATTCTCCATATGGGAGAATGACATTCCTCATTGTATGTTTTGTGCACATAGAAGGGTCACAATGTCACCTATGTGCTGGGTCTTTATGACAACTTCTGTGCTAATCAAGGGCTTCATATCGTCTGCATGAGAATCAAAACCCGCTCTAAGACCTTCTGGTATAAACTCATGATCCTAAATGTTGCCCTAAGTTCAGGCATGAAAGCCAACACCTCTCTTATTTGCTGGGTTCAGGTATGAGAGTCATTAGTGTCTCTGTGAGCTGAGTCCACAAATGAGTCACCATCCCACTTGCTGAAGGAGCTGAAGGATCCACATTTGACAGTCACAATTCCAACTGTGAACTGTTTCTGTGAGATAGAGATCCAGGACCTCGTGAGTGGATTCTGTTCACATTTAATGATTACAATTTTAACTGTGGGCTGTGTGTGCATACAAGAGTCAGAATCTCAATTTTTTACCTAAGCCCTGTTTTCATACTCTCTATACCACCTGAGGGCATTATACAATGGACATGAATGCTGTAATTCTCTGAGACCTCTGTAAAAGCAGAAAATCTGGGATCTGTTTTACTTCCCTAAGTCAAGATACAAGAGTCAACACCTCTTCCATTAGCTGGGACCAGGTATGAGAGTCATTGACATGCTTATAAGCTGGGTCCAGAAATGAGTCACCTTTTGACCTATCGCCAGATCCGCATATGACAGTCTCAATTCCAACTGTGGACTGTTTGCAAATGTAAGATTCAGAACCTTGCCAGTGAACTTTGTCCATGTGTAGAGTAACAGTTCTAATTGTTCAATAGTGTTTCCATGAGAGGTACAATTTCAACTCTCTGATGGGCCACATCATTAAATGTGAAGTATAAGACCCAAGTATTTTATGTAATATTCATGAGAGTCATAATCATCTGTAACCTCTATGCAATTAGGAGACACAGAAACTTATTGATTGTTCTAGGCTCAGCTGTGAGAGTCAAAATCTCTTCTATTAGCTGGGCTCTCATATGACAATCATCATTATTTCTGTGACCTGAACCTAGGTATATGTCACAATCCTACCTGTGGGCACAACAGGCAGAAGAGTGAAGAGTCACATTGCCTGGATACTGAGCCAGGGATATATCAATATGCCCTCTGTGAGTTGAGTGCTAGCAGAAAATTCACATCACTAAGGTGGTCGCAATGTCTCCTGTGAGCAGAACCCAGGCTGAAAGATTACAACACATGAGCACTGGGCTCAGCAATATGTCACAATACCCTTTGTGAACAGGACCCAGACAGGAGAGGACAATTATACCAACTGAAAATGAGATGAGAGATATCTCACAATGCCACCTGTGAAAAGAGACTAGGCAGGAGGCTCACATTACTGAAGCTACTGGCTTAGGTGTATGTCACAATTCAAACTGTGGGCTTTATTCAGGCAGTATAGTCAAATTAGTGGCTGGGAAAGGTATATGTCACAATCACACATCTGGGAATGTTTAGGAATGGAATTTACATTCCTGCACATGTTCTAGGTTCGGGTAAGAAAGTACAGAGCTTGTGAACTCTTACATTTCTTATGTGGCCAAATACGCAAGTCACAATTTCAACAGTGAATTGAATCTATGCATGACTCAATTTTAGTCAGCACACGTGGGGAGAGTTAGAGACTAACATAGGTGTTGAATCTTGTTAAGAGGCTCACATCTCACCTGAAGTCTGGATCTACATATAAAAATAACAATACCAACTTTAACTGCTTTTGGGTGTAAGATTCAGAACCTCAGCTGTGGACCGTGCCCATGTGGGAGTGTGAAAATCTTTACTGTTGGAAGTGTATTCATATGAGAGTCAGAATCTCAACACTGTCCTGGGCCTTGTTATATTATTGTTTGCATCATCTGTGGCTTTATATAATATGTGTGAGACTTGCAATCCACTCTGAAACCTTTGTACTTATATAAACCCATGATTTTACTCATTGCTCCAAGCCTAAGGATGAGATTCCACATCTCTTCTATTGACTGGTTCAGATATGAGAGCCATTATCATGCCTGTGAGCTCGGTCCAGCAATGAGTCACCATTTTACCTATGGCCAGATCCACACAGGACACTCAAAATTTCAACTACAGACTGTGACTATGAGTAAGATTCAGGGTCTTAACAGTGGACTGTTGACAATTTTAACTATTGGCTCTGTGCTGGGCCCTGTAATGAAGCTCTCTGTACCACCGAAGGGCATTATAGTATATGCATATTGTATATGCGTAAGCCTCCTAATACTTTGTAATATATCCAAAAGTAGGAGACCAAAGACATGACACATTGCCATAAGCCCAGCTAGAAGAGTCAAAATCTCTTCTGTTGGTTGTGTCCATGTATGATAATTATCATTGTGCCTGTGAACTGGACCCAGGTATATGCATGTGACAATACCATCTGTGGGCAGGGACCAGAAAAGGAAGCCACATCACCTGAATGCTGAGCCAGAGATATGTCAATATCCTTTTTGTGAGAAGAGTCCTGGCAGGAAAGTCATGTCACCTGACTGCTGAGCCCACTGATATGCCACAATGTCCTCTGTGGGCAGGGCCAAGGCAGGAAAGTCAAATTACCTGAGGGCTGGGTCCAGCAGTATATCTCAAACTACCCTGTGAACAGAGCCCAGGAATAAGGAAGAATCACATGACCTAGGTGATAAGCACAGAGACGTGTCACAATGCCCTCTGAGGGAAGGGCCAGGCAGAAGAGTTACATCACTTAGATGTTTGGCTCAGGTTTATGTCACAATCCCAACTACAGGCATTGCTTAGGCTGGAGAGCCACATCACCTGAGTGCTTGGCCCACTGATTTGTCACAGTCCTTTCAGTAGGCAAGGTCCATGTAAAAAATGACAGTCACATCTACTAGATGCTGAGCTCAGTAATATGTCAAAATTTCCCAGGAAGCAGGTGCAAGGGAAAAAGAGGAGAATCATATCACCTAGGTGATGGGCCCAGGGTTATGTCAACATTCCAAATGAGGGTGGAGCCCAGGCAGAGAGGAGAGTCACATCACCTAGGTGATGGACCCAGTGATATGTCACAATGCCCCTTGAAGGCTAAGCCCAGGCAGGAGAGGAGAGTCACATCACCTAGGTGATTGGTGCATAAATATTTCAAATCTCCTCTGAGAGAATAGCCCAGACAGAAGGGTCACTTCGCCTATATGCTTGACCTGGTATATGTCACAATCCCACATTTACACTTGACCAAGGGAGAAGAGTAAAATCAACCAGGTGCTGGAATAAGGTATGTTTCAAAATCACACCTGCAGATAGGTTCGGGGATGAGTTTCACAATACTGCATGTGGCCTGGCTCCAAATATGAAAGTCAACACTTTTGTGAATTCTGTCCAAGTACATGAGTCACAACGTCAACAGTGGACTGGATCTGTGCATGAGACCCCCAATCTCATCTTAAATCAGTGCCCTAATGAAGGAGACACAGCCTCACAGAATGTTTAATCTTAATCCAAATGTCACCATTTTACCTGTGGTCTGCATCCATGTATGAGAGTCCCAGTTCCAACTTTCCATTGCCTCCAGCTATGAGATTCAGAATCTCAACAATGGGCTGTGTCCATGAGGGAGGATGATAATCCTTACTGTCAGCTGAGTGTGCATATGAGAGTCACAATTTTGTCCTTATACTAGGCCCTGTTATGAAACTCTCTTTACCACCTGAGGGCATTGTACAATATGCTTGAGTGTGTAGAGTTCTGTGACTTTTGTACAAGTAAGAAACCCAGGACATTACCTGTTGCCCTAGACCTAGCTACTAAGTCAACATCTCTTCTATTGGCTAGATCCAGGTATTAGAGTCATTACTGGTCCTGTGAGCTAAATCTAGAAATGAGTCACCATTCCCACCTGTGGCCATATTTACATATGACAGTCACAATTTCAACCTTGGACTTCATCTGCATGTGAGATTCAGGAGCTCAACATGGGCTCTGCTCATGTATAAGAGTGACAATCCTAATTTTCAGCAGGGTGTACTCATGAGAGTCATAATATCACCTGTGTTCTGGTATGTATTATAAAACTCTGTACCACTCAAAGACTTCATAATATATATGTGTGTGCAGAATTTTCTGTAACTTTCTACAAGAAGAAGATTCAGGAGAGTCAAAATCTAAAGCAATCTGAGAGTCAAAATCTCTCCTTTTGGGTGGGACCACATCTGACAAACATCATGTGTGTGTGCTGGGCTGAGGTACAGGTCATAATCCTACCTGTGCGTGAACAGAAGGCAAGAGAGTCACATCACCTGGGTGATGGGCCAGGGATATGTCACAATTTCTTCTGTTGACAGTTCCCGCCAAAAAGTTAAATCACCTGGGTTCTAGGCTCAGTCATATTTCACAACGCTCAGTGCAGACAGGGCACAGGCAGGAAAGTCACATTACCTGGGTGCTTGGCCCAGTGACCTCACAATCTCTTATGTAGGCAGGGCACAGGCAGCAAAAGAGAGTCACATTATCTAGGTACTAGGCTCAGCTGTATGTACCAATTGTTATGGTTAGCAGGGCCCAGTCAATAGAGGAGAGTCATATCATAAACTGGTTCACTCAGTGTATGACAAAGTCCTCAATGGAGGCAGGACATAGGAGGAAAGTAGCGTCACATCACTCAGGTGATAAACACAGAGCATTTCACAATGTTCCCTGTGGGCAGAACCCAGTCAGGAGAGTCATATCACCCAGGGGATTGGCCCGGGTATATTTCAGAATTTCAACTACCAGTTGGTGGCTAGGCTTCCAAAAGACAGTAAAATCAATCAGGTACTGAGCAAAAGTATATGTCACTATTACACCTGCAGGAAGGACTAGGAATAAGACTCATAATCTTACACATTTCCAGGCTTCAGATATGAGAGTCAATATCTTCCGTGAGTTGTGCCCAAGTATGTGAGACAGAATTTCAATGGTGGACGAGGTCCATACATGACAGCCTCAACTCCACCTGTGAACAGTGTTCTAGTAGGGCAGCCATATTCCCACAGCTGTGCTGAATCTCAATTTGACAGTCACCATTCTACCTGTGGACCAGACCCACATATGAAAGTCACAATTCCAACTTTCACTTTTCTTCAGATGTGAAATTCAGAACCTCAGCAATGGGCTCTGTTTATGTGAGAGGGCGACAATCCTTACTGTTGGCTGGATGTACATACAAGGGTAACAATCTCACCTGTGCGCTGGGCCATGTTATTACACTCTTGGTACCACAGAGAGTTTAATAGGGTATGTGGAGAGCTTCAACCTGTTCTGAGAGTTTTGTAGTGGTATAATCCCATGATACTACTCCTTGCCTTAAGCCCAGGCACAAGAGTCAATATTTCTTTTATTGGCTGGGCCCAAGTATAAGGGTTATCATCCTGCCTGAAGCTGGGTTCAGAAATGAGTCTCCATCTTATTTGTGTCTGGATCTACATATGAGAGAAAAAATCCCAACTGTAGACTGTGACTGTAAGGGAGATTTCACCAGCGGCTTCTGTCCATGTGTGAGGGTGACAATCCTGTCAGCTGGGTGTGCATAGAAGAGTAATAACCTCAACTCTGCATTGGGTTCTTTTATGACACTCCCTGTACAAACCGAGTGCTTTATATGATATCTGTGAGTATAATAATCTTCTGTGTACTTTGTACAAGTAGAAAACCCTGGACTTACCCATTGTTCTAAGTCAAGCTACAAGAGTAAAAATCTCTTTGATTGTCTTGGTCCAGGTATGAGAGTAATTACCTTACCTGTGTTTTGGGCTCAAATATACATTACAATTTCAACTTTGGGAAGGAACCAGGAAGAAAAGTAACATCACGTACATGATGAGTCCAGAAATACGTTAAAAACCTTCTCTAGAGCAGGGCCCTGCCCTGGCAGAAGAGTCACATCATTTAAGTGCTTGGCCCAGGTATATGTCATAGTCCCATCTGCATGCATGCTGGGCTCACACATGAGCACCAAATCACCCCAATGTTAGGCAAAAGTATATGTTACAATCACACCTTCGATAAAATCTAAAAATAAGAATCACAATCCAGCACACTTCTCAGCTCCAGGTATGAGAGTCAACATCTCCTGTGAGTTGGGTTTAAATACATAAGTCACAATCTTAATGGTAGATATGACATCCCCAATCACACCTGCACACCATCTTGGTAGAAAAATCACAGCCTAACATGTATGCTTAATGACAGTCATCATTCAACCTATGGAATGCACTCACATAGAAGAGTCACAATTCCAACTTTTGACTGTCTCTGTAAGATGAGGAACCTCCACAGTGGACTGTGTTCATGTGAAAGGTTGACAATCTTCACTGTCAGCCAGGTGTGGATATGAGAGTCATAATCACACCTGTGTGCTGGGCTCTGTTGTGACACTCTCTGTACCACTGGAGGGCTTGATGATACATAGGAGAGTTGCAGTAAGCTCTGAGACCTTAATTCTAGTATGGATCCATGATCTTACCTGATTCCCTATTATGAAGTACAAGAGTCAACAGGTTTTCTATTGGCTGGGTCCAAACATAGGTAACAATCCCACAAGGTAGGAGAGTCACACCACCTGGGTGCTGGACCAGGAATATGTAATGGTGTCCCCAGTGGGAAAGATTCAGGTAGGAAAGTCACATCATCTTGGTGCTGACCCAAGTGAAATGTTCCATTGACTTGTGTGGGCAGAACTCGGGCAGGAGAGGAGAGTCACAACGCCTAGGTGCTGAAGTCAGTGATATGTGAAAATATCCCGTTAGGGCAGAACTCAGGCAGGAGTGTCACATCACCCAAGTGCTTGGTCCAGGCCTATGTCACAAACCCTTCTGTGGGCAGCACCTGGGCACAAGAGGAGAGTTACACCACCTGAGAGATGGGCCTGGAGATATGTCACAATGACCCCTGTGGACAAAGCCCAGGCAGGAAAGTCACATCATGTGGATATAGGGCCCAGGGATATTTATGAACCCTACTGGGGGCAGGGTCCAGGAAAAAGAGATGGTTCACCTCGCCAGGAGCTGGGCCCAGTAATATATTACAATATATTCCCTCTGAGGGCAGCACAAAGGAAGAAGAGTTATATCACCTAGGTGATTGTGCGAGGTATATGTCACAATTCTATTTGTGGGATTAGCCCAGGCGAAAGAGGCAAATCACTCAAGTTCGAGGTAAAGTTACATGTCAAAATGACACCTGTGGGTGTGAACCAAATAACATGTTACATCACCTGGTTGTTGAACCAGAGATGTGTCAAAATTATTTCTGTTGGCAGGGCTTAGGCAGAAGAATAACATCACCCAGGTGCGGGGCTCAGCGGCATGTCACCATTAGCATTGTGGGCTGGGCTTAGGTAAAAAGGAGAGTCACATGACCTCAGTACTGGGCCCAGGAATATGTCACATTCTCCCTGGGAACAGGCCCAGTCAGGAGAGTCACAGTACTTGGGTGCTGGGCTTAGAAATGTGTCACAATGCCCTCTGTTGGCAGATCCCAGTCAGGAGGGTCACATCACCTGAGTGTTTGGGCCAGTGATATGTCACAATTACCCATGTGGGCAGGGACCAGGCAAAAAAAAAAAAGTCACATTATCTAGGTGCTGAACCCATCGATGTGTCACAAGTCTCACTGTAGGCAAGACCCACGGAGAGGGGAGAATCACATCAGCTAGGCGCTGGATTGAGTGTAATGTCACTATCTTTCTGAAAGCAGGGCCAAAACACTGGAGTCACATCTCCTAGGCCTTTGGCCCAGGTATATGTCACAGTTCTAGTTGTGGCTCAGTCTGGAGAGTCAAATTACTCACATGTTTGAAAAAGGTATATGTCATAATTACAAGCTTTTAAAAAAGTCCAGTGATAATCCCATACATTTCTTGGCTCCAGGTAGAAGAGTAATCATTATGCCTGTGATGTGGTCCTGGTTAAATGAAACAACACCACCTAGGGGCTGGGAGAGGGCAGAAAAGGCACATCACCTGGGTGCTGATCCAATGACATGTCACAGTCCTCCTTATGGGCAGGACCCTGGCAGAAAAGTCATATCACCTGGCTGCTGGGTCTAGTGTTATATAAATATTCCTATTGTAGGCAGAGATTAGGCAGGAGAGGAGACTCACTTAACCTAAGTGACTGGCCTAGGTATATCACAGTGACCCCATGGGGAGAGATAAGGCAAGAGAGAGACAAGGCCCAGCAATGGGTCAAAACCTCCTTAGTGGACAGGAACCAGATAGGAGGGGGAAATTACATCACCTAGGTGCTGGGCTAAGTGATATCACTTAGGTGCTGGGCTAAGTGATACACAATGCTTTCTGTAGGAAAAACCCAGGCAGAAGAGTTATATCACCTGGGTGCAGTACTCAGCTATATGTCACAATGCATCCTAAGTGCAGTGCCAAGGCAGTAGAAAAAAGTCCCATCACCTATGTGTTGGACCCAGAGATAAGTCACAATGCCCTTTGTAGGCAGGACTCAGGTAGAAAAGTCATGTCACCTGAGTGGATGCTGGTCCCAGTAATACATAAAAATGCCCTTGGTAGCCAGGGCCCAGGAAGGAGCTTCACATTACTTAGGCGAGTGGTCTATGTATATGTCACAATTTTATCTGTGGGCTGGGTCTAGGAGAGTCAAATCACTCAGGTTTTGGGTAAAGGTATATGTCTCAATTACACATTCAGGAATGTACAGAAATAAGTTTCAAAGTCCCACACAAAGTCCGGCTTCAGGTATGAGAGCAAACCCCTCCTGTGAGTTGGGTCCAAATACAGGAGTCAGTCTCAACAATAGGCAAGGTCTGTGCCTAAGAGCCCCAATTCCATCTGCAGATTGTGTTTCAGTAGGGGAGTCACAGCCTCACAGGTCTGCTGACTCAAGGTTCAAGAGCCACCAAGCCACCTGTGGACCAGATCCACATATGAGAGTAACAATTTCAACTGCAACTGTTTTTATGTGTGCGATTCAGTACCTTATTGGTAGGCTCTATTTGTGTGAGAGAATTAAAACTTTGTCATCTGGGTCTGCCTATGAAAGTTACAATCTTACCTGTTATCTGGGACCTGTTTGCAAACTATTACTCTAGGCTTTTATACAATAGACCTGAATGTTGTAATTCTCTGTGAACTTTCTACAAGTAGGAGACTCAAGACATTACCTGGGACTCTAGTCTGGCTAGGAGTCAAAATGTCTTCTACTGGCTGTATCCAGGTATGAGAGTCATTATCGTGCCTGTGAGCTGGGCCCAGGTATATGTCATAATTTCACCTGTGGGCAGGGACAAGACAGGACTCACATTACCAGGGTGCTAGGCCCAGTGATATGTCACAATGCACTATAGGCAGGGCATAGGCAAGAGAGTCACATCATCTGAGCTCAGCAGTATGTCACAATATCTTCTGTAAGTAGGACCCAGGTAACAAGAAGTCACATTACTAGGTGCTGAGCCTAGTGATATGTCACAATGCTCCCTGTTAGCAGAGCCCAGGCATGAAAGAGGAGAGTCATATCACACAGCTGATGGGCCCAGAGATTTGTCACAATCTTCACTGGGGTCAGGGCACAAGAAGAAAAGGAGAGTCACATTACCTAGGTGATGGCCCAGCCACATGTCATAATCTTGTCTGTAATTAGGGCCCAGCCAGGACAGGAGAGTCACATTATGTAGGTTATAAACCCAGTGATATGTCACAATCCATAAGGGGACCAGGACCCTGGAAACAAAGAAAAGTCACACCACCTCTGTGATGGGCCCAAAGGTATGTCACAATGACCCCTTTGGGCTAGCCAAGGCAGGACATGAGAGTCACATCACCTAGGTGATAGACCCAGAGTTGTGCCACAATTTTCCCCGAAGGAAGGGCCAAAGCAGGAGAGTCACATCACCTAGATTGTTGGCCTAGCAATATGTCACAATTCTCAGTGGAGGCCAGAATCAGGCAGGAATGTAGAGGCACATCACGTAGGTGATAAGCCCAAAGATATATCACAATGCTCCCTATGGGAAGGGCCCAGGCTAGATACTTGATGCAGGCGTATGTCACAATACCAAATGTTGGCTGGGCCCAGGCAAAACAAAAAAATATATTAGGTGCTAGGTGAAAGTATATGCCAAAATCACACCTGCAGGAAGGTCCAGGAATAAAATTTACAATCCTACGTATTTCCCAGGTTCAGGTATGAGAGTCAACATCTATGGTGAGTTGCATCCAAATACTTGAGATACAATCTTAATCCTGGACAGGATCCCTTCATGAGAACTCCATCCCCATCAGCAAACAGTGTACCCATAAGATAGGCACAGCCTTGCCAGGGTGCTCAATCTTGGTCTTAGAGTCACTATCCTACCTGTTGACCAAACGTATGCATGTGAGTCAAAATTTCAACTTTTTATTGCCTTTGAGAGTAAGAATCAGAACTTTACAGTGAGTTGTGTCTACATGGGAGAGTGACCATCCTTATTGTTGGCTGGGTATGTGTATGAGAGACACAAATTCCTCTGTGCTTTTGGCCCTGTTACGACATTCCCTGTACCATCTGAGAGCTTCACACAATGTGCTTGAGAGTTGGATTCTGCTCTGAGAACTTTATGTTGTTATGAATCCAGGATCTTACCTGCTGCCCTAAGCCCAGACCTGAGAGTCAACATCTCTTCTATTGGCTGGGGCAGGTATGAGAGTCATCACCATACCTGTGAGCTGGGTCCAGAAGTGAGTCACAATCCTACTTGTGTTCAGATCCATATGTGAGAGTCACAATTTCAACTGTGGTCTCTGTCCACATGTCAAATTCAGGGCCTCACTGGTGGGATCTGTCCATGTGTGAGAGTGGCAAGTCTGTCAACTGATTGTGCATATGAGAAAAACAACCTCATTTTTGTACTAGGCTGTGTTTGACACTTTCTTTACCACCTTAGAACATTACACTGTATGTATTAGTTTTGTGATGTTTTGTGACCTTTGTACAAGCAGAAAACTCAGAACAATATCTATTTCCCTAAACTTAACAGTAACAGTCAACACCTCTGTTTTGCTTTTGTTTGTTTTTGAGACTGATTGTCACTCTGTCACCCAGCTAGAGTGCAGTGGCATAATCTCAGCTCACTACAACCTCCTCCACTTGGGTTCAAGTGATCTCCCGCTCAGTCTCCCAGGTAGCTGGGATTACAGGTGTGTGCCACCACACCAAACTTTTTTAGTAGAGACAGGGTTTCTACTAAAAGTTTTTAGTAGAGATGGGGTTTCACCATGTTGGCAAGGCTGGTCTCAAACTCCTGACTTCAGGTGATCCACCCACCTCAGCCTCCCAAAGTGCTAGGATTACAGGTGTGACCACAGAGCTTGCTGAAATCATCATCTCTTTTATTGGCTGGGTCCCAGGTATGAGATTCATCATCATGCCTATGAGCTGGGTCCAGAAATGAGTCACAATTTAATTGTGGTCAGATCCACATATGACAGTCACAATTTAAACTGTGGTCAGCATCCACATATGAGATTTTTGACCTCACCAGTGGGCTGTGTCTATGTTTGAGGGTGACAATCCCAACTGTTGGCTGGGTGTGTCTATTAGAGTCACAATTTCACCTGTGTGTTGGACTCTGTTATGACACTCTCCTTACCACCTAAGGGCTTCATGAAACATTTGTGTCATAATTTTCTGTGAGCTTTTTATAACAAGACCCAGAACGTTACCCATGTTCCTAAGTCTAGCTATGAGAGTAAAAATCTGTTGTATTGGCTAGGTCCATGTATGTGAGTCATCATCATGTCTGCTAGTTGAAACTAGGTAAACTTAACAATTCCACCTCTGGGCATGGACCAGGCAAAAGATCACATCATCTGATTTCTAGGACAGGGATATGTCAACATTCTCCTTGTGAGAAGTGCCATGGTGGGAACATCACATCAGCCAAATGCTGGGCTAAGTGATAGGTTACAACACCTGTGGGCAGAAGAGAATAGTCACATTACTTAAATGTTGGAGCCAGAAATACATCACCAGGCTCGCTGTAGACAGGGCTTAGGCAGAAGAAGCAAGTTATTTGAGTGCAGGGTCACAATTCCTACTAGAAGCAGGGCCCAGGCAGAAGGGAAGAGTCACATCACCTAGGTGATGGGCTTAAAGATATATTACAATTTTCTCTGTGGCCAGGGCCCAGGCAGAAAAAAAACGGTAGTATCACCCAGGTGATAGGCCCAGAGATATGTCAAGCTTTATCCTAAGGAAAGGGCCAAGATAGGAAAATCACATCACCAAGGTATATGGACCAAATATCTGTCACTGTCCCATTTATGGACTTTATCCAGGCAAAATGATCAAATCTCAGAAGCTGGGCAAAGGTACATGTCACAATCACACCTGCAGAAATGTCCAGAGAATAGATTTACAATCCCACACTGGTCTTAACACCAGGTATGAGAGTGAACACCTGTGAGTCAGGTACAGGTATGCAATTCAGAATCTCAATGGTGAACTGGACTCATGTGTGAGAGCCCCAAGACCACCTGCAGACTTTGTCCTGGTGGGAGAGTAACAGTCTCTCATGTGTGCTGAATATTTATCTGAGTCATCATAATTTTTTGTGGAACACATTTACATATGAGGGTAACAATTCCAACTTTTGCCTGTCCCTGAGTGTGAAGTTCAGAACCTCAACGGTCAGTAGACTGAGTTCATATGGCAGCATGATAATTCTTTTTTTTTTCTTGAGACAGAGTCTTACACTTTCACCCAGGCTGAAGTGTAGTGGCACAATCTCAGCTCACTGCAACCTCTGCCTTATAGGTTCAAGCGATTCTCCTGTCTCAGCCTCCTGAGTAGCTGGGACTACAGGTGCTTGCCACCATACCCAGGTATTTTTTTGTACTTTTAGAAGAGACGGGATTTGACTATTGGCCAGGCTGTTCTCAAACTCCTAACCTAGTGATTTGCCTGCCTCAGCCTCCCAAAGTGCTGGGATTATAGGTGTGGCCAACCTTGCCTGGCCTACAATTCCTACTGTTGGCTTTGTGGGCCTATGAAAGTCAAAATCCCACTTGTGTTTTGGGCCCTATTATGACATACTCTGTGCCACTCAGGAACTTTATGAAATATGCATGAGTGTTCTAATCTGTGACCTTTCTGCAAGTAAAACACCCAGTAAATTGCCCATTTTCTTAAGCCTAGCTAGAAGAGTCAAAATGTTTTCTATTGTCTTCATTCAGGTATGAGAGTCATCATCATGCATGTGAGTTGGGGCTAGATGTATGTCACAATCTCATATGTGGGCAGGAACCAGGCAGAAGTTCAAATCAACTGAATATCAGGCAAGAAATATGACAATATTTCCTCCATGGGCAGGGCTCAGGAGAAGAGTTACAACACTTGGGTGTTTGGCCCATTGATATGTAATAATTTTTTTTCTGTAGGCAGGATAAGAGCAGGAAAGGAGAGTCATCTCACCGAGGTGCTGGGCTCAGCAATATGTCATAATGCCTTCTTTAGTCATGGTTTGCAGCAGAGAGGACAGTCATATTACCTAGTTGATACATTCAATAATATGTCCCAAGAATTGGGTTCTTCTGCACATTATACTTGGACACCTGAGACTCCCTGCATGTGAGTGGAGTGTAGATAAGCCCCTTTCCACAGATGTTTACAAAACTGATTGCAGAGATGCATGTGCTAGTAACTGTAATCTAGTTTCTGTGGCATAAAGTAAATATGTAATTGAATGAAGGAGAGAATCCAAAAACATCTCTATAAAAGAAAACCAGTCTTTCGTTACTTCTCCTAGGATGCTTCTCCTCTTAGCTTTGATCACTTAGGGTATTTAATTCACATGGCTGGTCTGCACCACAGAACTTATGGGACTTTATTGAAGATACTGGTTTTTCTGGCATCATGTGAAGATGCCACAAGTCAAATAATTCTGACAGTGATGGCTAATATTTATTGAGAAATTACTAGTTTTGATGCCGGGTGTGGTGGCTAAAACCTGTAATCCCAGCACTTTGGGAGGCTGAGGCAGGCGGATCACGAGGTCAATAGATCAAGACCATGGTGAAACCCTGTCTCTACTAAAAAATACAAAAATTAGCTGGGTGTGGTGGCACGCACCTGTGGTCCCAGCTACTTGGGAGGCTGAGGCAGGAGAATTGCTTGAACCTGGGAAGTGGAGGTTGCAGTGAGCCAAGATCGCACCACTGCACTCCAGCCTGGTGCCTGGTGACAGAGCAAGACTCTGTCTCAAAAAAAAAAAAAAAAGAGAAAATGCTAGTTTTGAATGAACTTACTTACTCTTCCCAAACTTTTGGAGCAGATACTGCTGCTGTTTACAATGTGCACATTGGGAAACTGAAGCACAGAGATGCTAAGCCCGCTCAGAGGAGAACAGCTCAGTATTACATTGCTTTCTGCAATCTCCTCCCTATTCTATTTCTTCTGCTGTCCCTGCAACCATGCTTGAACAAATGTAAAGTTATCCATTCTCTGTCTATTTCACTGATAAATTTCTTCACCTCAGAGTGTTATTTTAAGATTCTGGTCTTTATATTTAAAGGTATATATGTAGCATAGTTTTAGAGCTACTTATATATTTTTTTCTACCTGGTCTCAAAGCAAATCTAAGGTATTATCAGAGTATTTTACGTACCATATTCTCTTTCCAGAAGAAATTGAGTTATAAATACCAATAAAAAGAAAACTAAAATAAATAAAAATTTGGCTATTTCTTTTAAAGATACACTTATTCAAGTAATAAATAACAGCTATAATTAAAATATAATTAGCATGGAACAATAATAAAATTACCATACATAAAACTTTTGGGATGAAGTTACAGCAATTATTGGAGGTTAATTTCTAGTCTTAAAGGCTTACATTAGAAATTTTGTTTAAAAAGCTGAAAGATAGTGAGACAAATATCCAACTTTTATAAAATAAAACAGCAGAACACATATGTAGAATATAAAAGAAGATAAATATAAAAGAACATATTAATAAAATAGAATTTTATTATACAATAAGAGAAGTAAGTTAGCCAAAAGCTGTATCTTGGAAAGAATAAACGGCAAATGAGAAAGGCCTGAGGACAGAAGGTATGAGCTGGACGCCAGTGCACTGGGGCCTCCTCCCTGCTCTGTACTCTGCAGTGTTTGCCTGTGGGGCCACTTCGGCTGAGAAGACACACATCATACTGAGAAGGGAGGAGGTCTCCAGCATCATGGACCTGACGACTGTCGATGTCTGCAAGCATCTTGAGACCCGCCAGAAGGAGAAGCACATTTAGGTACTCATCACCTACCAGGAGTCAGGCTACCTCATGCTCTGGATTTCACTCTACAACCACCTGAAAAGAGGAGTGAGCGCTTGAGGTGGAGTGAGCCAGTGGGAAGCAGGGTGGTAGGAAATGAGAAGTTGGGGCCCAGTGAGAGCTCATGGCATGAATACAGATCAGTGAGATGCTGCATGAGAATGATCCTCACCACATGGCCCTGATCTTGTCATTTAACATGGTGCTGTAAAGTGTCACTTATGCACAGGGTCTCATATATGCCTGGCCTCATGCTTCCCCCTCCAGCCTCTAGGAAGAGAGGTTTCCTGATTGGCCCCTCTCCCTCGGGTCTCTTTCATTCCCTTCAGGTGTGCAATGAGCAGATTCAGGACCTCCTGGAGCCCAAGGGGCCCCTTACCATCTGTGAGGACCCGCACAAAGGGGTAGTGGTACAAGGACTTATTTTTTCACCAGGTGTGGGATTGGGCTCAGGTGAGGTGAGCAGCCACATCGGTCCTCCAGGGTTTCTTCATAAAACTGTTTGGAGATGGCCTGGGTCCTGTGATGATGATGGCAGTGGTGGCAGAAAGGGAGCTGACACTGGTTCTGAAGAGTAGTCTTTTCTATCAGGGGAAAAGTTCTGATGGGAGAGCCCACAGTCCTGCTCCTGGCCCTCTTTTCTGTAGCTAACCTAAGCAGAGCAGCTGCTGAAGACACTGACCAGGGGGACCTGTAACTGTACACAGCATCCACTGATGCCAATGCAACTCTCTTCCACTCCTATGCCATCTTTCAGGTGAGAAGGATCATGAGTCAGAGCCTGAAGCAAGGGTTCCTGATGCCCAGCTGCCCCCAACCACTGCATCTGTCCCAAACCTGTAAGAAGCAGCAGAACTGGGTTTCAGGACAGAGCCAGGCTGTCCATGTGGCCAAGAAAAGCCTGATTGACCTGGCTGGCTCTGAGCTGGCATCCAGTACCCAGGAAAAAAGGTAGCAGCTGTCAACATCACTCTCTGCTGGTGCTTATCAACATCCTCAGTGCCCTGACTGATGCAAATTTTAAGCAGCACAGACCAGCATCCATCCCAAGATAGCAACCAAGTGCCTGAACCCTGGCAAAAGGCTGCCAGGCCCCACCTGGGACACTCTAGTCAGCCACTTCACTTCATACCTGCTCACTGCCCCCCAGGGCCACAGACCCATGTGCCCTACAAGGACAGAAAACTGACCTATCTGTTCAAAGACTCTCTCAGGGGTAAGTGCCACATAGTGATGATTGCTGCCATCAGCCCCTCCAGCCTGGCCTAAACAGACACATAGAACGCCCTTAAGTAAGCTGACTGGGTGAAGATTTTCAGGTTCCCA
Source organism: Cebus imitator (assembly GCF_001604975.1). Lineage (NCBI taxonomy): Eukaryota > Metazoa > Chordata > Mammalia > Primates > Cebidae > Cebus > Cebus imitator. The sequence continues at coordinate 141,761 of NW_016108239.1, read as the reverse complement.
AGTGTGTACCAACAGGGTCCAGCTTGGAGGATGTAGTGGGAGCCCGCAGCCTAGAAAGCAAGAAGAGGCAGAACACAGACACCTCCCTCAGATTCTTGCAACAAGTGTTCCCCTAGGCAGAACAAGGAAGTTCCTCTGTCTCCATGGAGATTCTTGGGATGGGAAGTTGTCAGCTGTGAAAGTTAGGATGGTCTCTGAAATGAAGAAAAACAGCAGGAGGGCTGGTCTTGTATTGGCTGGTGGTTTCGTCCAGGCTTGTTTTTAGAAAAAGAAGCAGCCTGGCATGGTGGCTCACACCTGATATCCCAGCACTTTGGGAGGCCAAGGTGGGAGGACCACCCGAGGTTGGGAGTTCAAGACCAGCCTGACCAACATGGAGAAAGCCTGTCTCTACTAAAATACAAAATAGTCAGGTGTACTTGTGCATGCCTGTAATTCCAGCTACTTGGGAGGCTGAGACAGGAGAGGTAGAGGTTGCGGTGAGGCAAGATCACACCATTGCACTCCAGCCTGGGTAACAAGAGCAAAACTCTTCTTGAAAAAATTATATATATATGTATGTGTATATATATATATGTGTGTGTGTGTGTGTGTGTGTGTGTGTGTGTAAAAAATAGAAACAGAAGCATATTTTCAGCAAAATACGAGCATCAGCATATGGTTTTTGCCGCATCTGCTGGTCCTCTCACTCCTTTACTTCCCTAGGGAGCCCTGGCTCTGGAGAACCACTGCAGAAAAGCCCTTAGCCTGGAAAGAACATCTTAGTCCTGCAGTCAGTGGTCTTAGACCTGAAGGCAACCTTCTGCTTTTTGCTCTGGCCCCAGGCACAGCACTGACCTTCTCTGGTTTGCTTCCCCTATACTGAGGGTAGGTCACTGCAATATGAGTGAGGTGCTTACTGTAGTGCTCAGCCATTAGAGGTGGCTGACAAACGCTGATTTGAATAAACAAACAAAATCTCTGCTGTTCCCCATGCCTCAGCTGAAGAACAATTTTATCAGCCTGAGCTATCGCATCCACTGGTATGTCGCCACCTGCCAACAAATTCAGGCTGGGTGAGGCACCTGCCTGGGGAGCAGACTTGGGGACATAGAGCAAAAAATAGGAGCTTGGGAGTTTCACTGTTCTTCTGTGCCCATCCCTCACTTTTGGGGATCAACTAGGGGTCTGAGGAGCTGGGCTTTTCTGCTGTAGGTGGCTGCTGTGAGTGTAAGGATTACTGCCGAGTTAAAATAATGAAACTGAGGCTAGCATAAGAAAATTAAAAGCCAAATTATTTAGCTCCCAGGCAAGGTTCTACGGTGGGGGAAGGGGCCAGAGAAGTCGGGCTTGACTTCTCTGGGCGTGGGGTTTTATAGGGAGTGAAGGAAATTTGATTGGTTATGGGGAACAGGACGTGGATGGGGCAGGTTGCTATTGGTAGGTGGGCAGGACTACCAGTAAGTGAGCCAACCAGGGATGGATGGGGCAGACTGCTATTGGGCAAGTTTGCCGGGGCTTTTCAGCAACGGGCTAGGTGCCGAGTGCAGAGTTTAGTGCTAAGTGCAGACTCGGGTGCAGAGTGCAGAGGTGGGTGTTGGGGAAGCTACGTGGCGAAGCTGGATGCTGAGTAATGAGCTAGAATGATGACGTAGTTTTTCAGGTGCGGAGAGGGATGGGCGTGTCCGGGCTCCCAGCCAGGCAACCGGCCTTACAGTGAGGAACAAGATTCAAGCGTGTGAGGATGAAGCCTGGCCCCCACCGCAAGACCTATTTTCTTACAGTCAGAGCTGCTACAAAACAGTGAATCCCACTGCCCATTCTTCCCTTCCTCTGCAGCTTGGCCAGGGTGGGAAACCACTTCCTTTGCTCCAGATTCTGGAGGATGAAGACTCTTTTCTTCTGTTGCAGTACATAGGGTTAAGGGTTCCCACCCAGTCCCAGAAATTGTCACCTAGTATGTCCTGTGTCAAATGAGTAAATGTCACATAAGCCCATATTAGCAGGACTTACTATTCAAAAGCTGATAACAGGAGAATCACTTAACCCTGGAAAAGGCAACAATATTTAGCTTAACATATACACTGAGATTTGTATCATGGATTATATCCAAACTACAGTGCAGTAAAATAAAAGCAGAGATCAAGTGGTAACAGGAGGCCTCTGGCAAAGGCCATCTGAGAGCACCCTAGAACCATGGAACATTGTGGTGTGGCTGCAGAGCAGTAAAACAGCTCTGGTCCCACAACTCTTTCCAACATAGAGTTTGTGTAAGAATCTCATAAAGGGAGCTTATGCAAAAGACTCTGGGAAGGAAATACAATCCCTGCTCACAAGATTTGGAAGGGTCTTAGCAGATGGGTGCTGGTAAGGCCGGAAAGCCTTGCAGGGCAGAGAGCACCAGAATGCCACAGCTCTGCCTATGTTCTCAGAATATGGAGCAATTCTGATTGCTCAGTGTCCACAGTGCTCCGGAGATAAAAGCCCCTTGATGCACTGTGTATGGTCAGATCTTATGTCAGCTTATCTGCTGCACCTCTCTTGACAACACACCTGGTTAGATAATGGGTGGTAAAAGCTCAGTGTCCTTAGTTAGCATTTCTTAGGAGAACCGTGTTTGCTATTGAATGCTGCAGACACATGCTCGTCCTCTGGCTATCTTCCTCCTCAACCTCCCTCCCCACAGCCTGCAAAATTTTTTTTTCTTTTTTTTTCCCATTTATTTATTTTATTGCATTTTAGGTTTTGGGGTACATGTGAAGAACATGCAAAATTGTTGCATAGGAACACACGTGGCAGTGTGATTTGCTGCCTTCCTCCCCATCACCTACATCTGGCATTTCTCCCCCTGCTATCTCTCCCCAGCTTCCCACCCCCCACCGTCCCTCCCCTATTTCCCCCCAACTGACTCCAGTGTGTAGTGCTCCCCTCCCTGTGTCCATGTGTTCTCATTGTTCAACACCCGCCTATGAGTGAGAACATGCGGTGTTTGATCTTCTGCTCTTCTGTCAGTTTGCTGAGAATGATGGTTTCCAGGTTCATCCATGTCCCTACAAAGGACCCAAACTCATCGTTTTCGATGGCTGCATAATATTCCATGGTGTATATGTGCCACATTTTCCCTATCCAGCCTGCAAAATTTTTAACAAGGTAATACACCTAATAAAAGCACTTGGAGCCCAGAGCTCAATGCCAACATGAATCACCCTGTGAATTCTATTTTTGTGCCTTTGTCTTTATTTCTTTTCTCACTCCCTCATCACTGCTGGGACATGGGGCACCCATGCACAGGGTTGGGCTGGTTCCCAACATCTGGCACTCAACGTGGATTCCCTGTGTTCCTGGTGAAGAGACACCTGAGCATGGTCATTTGCGGGGAGCAATACATCAAGGGACTCCTGGGAACGTGTATTTGTCGACCTAGCGGTAAGCTAGTGTACCTGCAATATTCTAGGGTCATAAAATGGTAAAATCACACAGCAAGTATAATAATTACTTTTTTCTTATTCGGGAACTTTTAAACAAAGGAGTGTAAAGATTGCAATGGAATATCTTGTTACTCTCTTGGAGGCAGTGGATCTGGACTGTCCATGGTTCCCAGATATTGAAACTCTAGATGTTGGTGTATGGGAAAGATTTGGGTAAGAACTCAAATATGCACAGGATGAAGGAAAATTCATACCACTGACTGTGTGGAATGATTGGGCCATGGTGAGAGCCACATTAGAACCTTTAAAAAATACTACTCAGTAGTATTTTTTCTCAGTAAAGAGAGTCAGGGGGCTGTAGGAACTCCTGAGAACATTGTGAAAAGCACTCTTAGCAAATAGAGTCAGGGGGCTATAGGAATTCCTGAGAACAGTGTAAATATTAGTATAGAAGATGATAGTGAAGAAAAGTTTGATAGAAAATCTGTCAGGTCAGAAAAAAGAGAAACGGAAAGAGTAATCTCAGTAGGGCATAATGAAAAGGAGGTAATCTATGCAAACGTGTCTAAAATGCCTCACAGTTTGGAGAAACCTCCTTCAGTATTCACTCAGAAATGAACTGAGCCAACACCACCAAAATAAGGTCGTCATGAATGGCCACCTCCTCCACAGTCTTGGCAAGGTACAAATCCATTTATTAAGTGGCAAACTCAGGAGGCACAACCTCCACCACCAGGACAATTAACAGGACAATGGGTAGAAGTCACAACAGCTATAGTTTATATTGATGAGCAACCAGAGGGCACAGTGGTTCCCTACAATGGCCCTCCAGCACCTACCTACACAGCTGAAAGAGGCCTACGAGCAGCAATGAGACAGGCTAGGTTGCCAGGAAACTCAGAAGTCTGGAATTTTCCAGTTATTTTACATCCTCCTGCACAGCCCGGAGGACAGTACAGAGTAGAATGGGAAGCATTCTCATATAAGCTCATGAAGGACTTAAAAGAAGCGATAGGACAGTATGGGCCTAATTCTCCTTTTGATAGATCTTTGTTACACTCAATTGCAAATAATAAAAGAATGACCCCTATGATTGGGAGATTCTGGCCTAATCTGCATTTACACCTTCCCAATTTTTATAATTCAGGACTTGGTAGGAAGATGCTGCCATAGACCAAGTGAGGGCAAATCAGCAAGCCCAACCCTCAGTACCCATTACTGAAGATCATTTATTGGGAGAAGGCACTTGGGGTCACATAGGCCACCAAGTTACTTTGGCAGATGATGCAATTGCTCAAATACCTATATGCTGCCTATGAACATCAAAGAAAATTTAGAATACAGGTACCAGTTATTCATCTTTTAATTCTATTAGACAGGGAGCACAAGAGTCATATTTGGACTTTATTGCCAGACTCCAAGATTCAGCTCAAAAATCCACATCTGATGATAATGCTATACAGGTTATAGTCCAATTGCTGGCTTATAAAAATGCTAACCCTGAGTGTCAGGCAGCTATAAGTCCGATAAAAGGAAAGATTCCAGTAGAAAGAGATGTGATTACTGAGTATGTTAAAGCTTGTGATGGAATAGGGGGAATGATGCATACAGCTATGATTATGGCTCAGGCTATGGCAGGAATAAAAATGGAAGGTTCAGTAAAAAATTCTCCAGGTAACTGTTACAGCTGTGGTGAATTTGGGCACACAAAAAAGGAGTGTAACGGTATAAAAGAAAATCAAGGCAAAAATGCTAATCAAAACAACTCAAGAGAGCCACCTAATCTCTGCCCACCGTTTCAAAAAGGAAGCCTTAGGCTAGTCACTATCATTCCAAATGATACTGACACTGCCACTGACACTGCCAGCAGGAAACGGGGAGGAGCCATCCTTGGGCCCTGATCCAAACTGGGGTATTTTCAATTCAGCAGTTTGTTTCCCAGAATGCAGAAGAGAATCTGGCTTAGGCGACAGTGCTTGCATCATAATAAAAAAGTTGTCTTCTGCTACCCCAGGAAGTGTAACAGTAGATCTGTGTTGCATTCGGCCTGTAACAATTCTCCCAGGGGACACACAAAGAAATTATTCACAGGAGTATGCGGGCTTCTACCAGTAAATACGGTAGGGCTTGTAGGTAGGGCTAGTGTTGAATTGCAGGGAGTTCAGATTCATAAGGGAATTGTTTATCCAGATCTAAAGGGAGAAATTCAATTGATAGTGACTTTCAGTGCACTCTGTAATGCAGAACCAGGAGATATAATTGCTCAATTACTGTTTCTACCTTATGTAAAAGTAGGAACCAGTGATGCAGTAAGAAAGAAGCAAATTTGTACTTCTCAAGAAAAAGCAGTGTACTGGGCCAGCAAAGTTTTGGATCCAGAAAAAAATTGTAAGGGTCTGGTAGATACTGGAGCAGATGTTTCTATAACAACCTCTAGTCAATGGCCCAAGCACTGGCCAAAACAAAAGGCTAACATGGGATTAGTCGGGGCTGGAATAGCCTCTGAAGTTCATCAGAGCTCTTTGATTTTGCATTGTGTGGGATCTGAAGGTCAGCAAGACACTATTCAACCCATGGTTACTGATGTTTCCATTACTTTGTTGGGGAGAGACAGTTTACATCAGTGAGGGGCTGAAATTTCTTTTCCACCAAACACTTACAGCAAGCAATGTCAAAAGATTATGTCTCAAATGGGATACTGGCCTGGAAAAGGACCAGGAAAAAATAAAAGTGGAATCACTCAACCTATAGAAGCTGCTATAAAATTAGACAGAGCAGAGATTGACTACCATTTTTAGTAGCAGCCACTGATGAGCCTCCAGAATGCATTGCTTTAACATGGAAAACAGAAAAACCAATTTGGGTTGAGCAGTGGCCACTTCCAAAGCATAAATTGGAGGCTCTACATGAATTAGCACAGAGCAGCTGGTAAGAGGGCATATAGAACCTTAATTTTCTCCCTGGAATTCCCTGGTATTTGTAATTAAAAATAAAATCTTGGGGATGGAGAATGCTGACTGACCTGAGAGAAATAAATGCAGTAAGTCAACCCATGGCTATGCCTTCACCAGCCATGATCCCAAAAGAATGGCCTTTGATAATCATAGATTTAAAAGACTGTTTCTTTACAATTCCTCTGGCAAAGCAGGATTGTGAAAAATTTGCTTTCACAATACCTGCAGTAAACAACCAAAAGCCAGCTATGAGATATCAATGGAAGGTTTTGCCTCAAGGAATGTTAAATAGTCCTACAATGTGTCAGAATTTTGTGGTAAATGGTATTCAGCCTGTTACGGAGCAGTTTCTTCAATGTTGTATCATTCACTTGTTGATAATATATTATGTGCTGCAGTAATGAAATAAGAGTTGGTTTTATGTTATAATTGCCTAAAAGAATGTGTTCAAAAAGCAGGGCTGATTATAGCTCCTGATAAAATTCAAACCTCAACACCACTAAAATACTTAGAAATGCAAGTTGAAGAGAGGCAGATATGCCCTCAAAAGGTAGAAATTAGAAAGGACAAACAGAAAACATTAAATAATTTCCAAAAGTTGTTAGGAGATATTAATTGGATAAGGCCAGCCCTTGGTATTCCTACTTATGCAAGCTGTAATACATTTGCAATTTTAAGAGGAGATCCAAATTCAAATAATAAAAAAGTGTTAACAAAAGAAGCAGCTGAGAAGTTAAAAATAATTGAAGAAAAAATACAGCAAGTCCAGGTAGAAAGAATTCACAGTAACTCACAGCTCATTGTATTCTCAACACCTTATTCTCCAGCAGGAGTCATTGTTCAAGATGAAAATTTAGTAGAATGGATCTTCTTATCTCACAATACAAGTAAAATTTTAACTGTGTACTTGGATCAAATAACTAGTGTCATTAGTCAAGGCAGAACAAGGAGTGTTCGATTGTCTGGATATGAACCTGACAAAACAATTGTTCCTTTAACTAAAAAACAAGTTCAACAAGCTTGCATCAATTAGATCAACTGGCAATTAAGCTTGGCAGATTTTGTAGGCAACATTGATATCATCATCCTGAAACAAAAGTTTTTCAGTTCCTAAAGCTTACATCATGGGTTTTACCTAAAATTACCCAAAATCAGCCAATAGAGGGTGCAGTTACTGTTTTTACTGATGCATCTAAGAATGGAAAGGCAGCTTACACAGATCCTTTTCCTAGAGTTATCCAAACAAATTTTCAGTCAGCACAAAGAGCAAAGTTACAAGCAGCTACCTCGGTTCTTACAGATATGCAGCAACCAGTTAATATAATTTCAGACGCAGCTTATGTAGTACATTCTACAAAAAATATAGAAACTGCATTGTAAAATACATTCAGAATGATCAATTAAGAGAGCTATTTGAATCACTTCAAAAAGCAGTTAGAAGCAGAGAAACTCCATTTTATATCAAACACATTCGAGCACATACTTGTTTACCTGGACCGTTAGCTCAGGCAAATGAACAGGCAGACTTACTGGTTTCTCCAGTTTTTACAGAAGCTAAAAAAAATTTCATTCATTAACACATACAAATGCAGTAGGTTTAAAAAATAAATTTTCTTTAATTTGGAGACAGGTAAAACAAATTGTCTAACATTGTCCTCAATGTCAAGTTCTCCAGCTGCCCACTCAGGAGGCAGGGGTAAATCCTAGAGGATTATACCAAATTCAGTTTGGCAAATGGATGTTACTCATGTTCCTTCATTTGGAAAATTATCTTATGTTCATGATACTGTGGATACTTTCTCTCATTTCATTTGGGCAACTTGAAAGCGGAGAAAAGACTGCACATGTTAAAAAATGCCTATTTTCTTGCTTTGCAGTTATCGGAATCCCACAAAAAATTAAAACTGATAATGGGCCAGGATACTGCAGTAAGTCACTAAAGCAGTTCCTAGAACCCTGGAACATGATTCATACAACAGGAATCCCCTATATCTCCCCGGAACAAGCAATAGTAGAAAGGCATACAGAACCTTAAAAGCTCAATTGGCAAAACAAAAAAAATGGGGGAGTGGAGGAGAAAATAAGGAGTATTTTGCTCCCTATGTACAATTACAATTGGCACTAATCACTTTAAATTTTTTGAACATTTCCAAAGATCAAGTGTCCACGGCTGCAGAACAACATTGTGTTGGACACAAAATTAATCCGAATGAAGGAAAGACAGTATGGTGGAAAGATTCCACCCTCAGTTAGTGGAACTTGGTAAAGATTATAACCTGGGGAAGTGGCTATGCTTGTATTTTACCAGGCAAAAACCAACCTCACATTTGGGTACCTACCAGACAACTGAAGCTTTACAATGAAACCCTCCAACCCACGGAGCAAGAAGAGAAACAAACCAGGCCCAGGAGTGGTGTGGCATAAGGTAGCCGAACTGAGTGTCTCAGGGATAAAGGCAACACAGAAAGCCGACCCAACAACATGGGGTAAATGAAGAGTCTGGTGCAGATGGCAACAGCAAGCCTGAAGGAGACTCGCATGGAGGTGACACCGGGTAATCTTATTCTGGCAGCAGTCATGACTATGACTGCCATGGTAAGTAATAACCCTGTTTCAGCAGAAGAGAACTATACATATTGGGCTTATGTGCCATTCCCACCTTTGATTAGACCTATCATTTGGATGGATTCACCTACAGAGGTGTACATAAATAATAGCATTTGGATGCCTGGTCCTACTGATGACCGGCGTTCTGCTCAACCAGAGGAGGAAGGAATGTTAATGAATGTCTCTCTTGGATATCGCTTTCCTCCTATCTGTCTCGAGAAAGCTATAGGGTGTTTAACCCTAAAGCCCCAAACCTGGTTGATACACATCCCAATGGATAATAGAACTGGTCCTACTTATCATACCATCAGTGGAATGTCCTTTAGACCAGATACCCTGTATAAGATACAACCCAATGGACATTACACAACTTTTGAGTACACTAATCAATATAAGCCAAAGGGAAAAAAAAAAAAGCTGCTCAAAAATCAATCCAGAATGGACTCCTCAATTAGAAAATATTACTTGGAAATATTGTATAGCTAACAGGGCAGTCATACTTCAAGATAATGCATGTGGAACAATCATTGATTGGACTTCTAAAGGTGAATTTTTAAAAGATGTACTAGACAGGTATCTTGTGTAGATGTGCGGATATTGTTAGAAATAACCGAATTCTTAATAACTAGAAATAACTTACTAAAAGAATAGAATCTCATTTTCCCATTAAATAGGAAGATAAAGGAACAGCCCCACCCAGACCAAAGCTTATTAAACCCATTTTAAGGCCAGAGCATCTGGAGCTGTGGAAGTTGGCTATGGCAACAGCTCATATGAGTGTGTGAAAAGTGAAAGGATCCATTGGCACAAAAGCAATCGAGCTTCTTTTTTAATATTGATTTAACCTTAAACAGAACTATTCCATTTCAAAGTTGTGTTAAGTCACCATATATGTTGGTAGTAAGAAATGTAAGCATTAGATCTGATACTCAAACCCTTACCCATGAAAACTGTATAAATTGTTTACTTGCATTGATTCAACATTTAATCTTGAAAATAGTATTTTACTAGTCAGAGCCAGAGAAGGAGTGTGGATTCCAGTAACTCTTAACAGACCATGGGAAGTCTCTCCTTCAGTACACATTATCACAGAGGTACTAAAAGGAATCTTAAATCAATTAAAAAGATACTTATTTACTCTGCTTGCTGCTATCATGGGAATTATAGCTGTGACAGCTACTGCTGCAGATACAGGAGTAGCTTTGCACACCTCAGTTCAAACTGCCCACCATGTGGATGTTTGGCAGAAAAATGTTTCTAGCCTTTGGAATTCTCAAACAAGAATTGATGAAAAATTGGCAAATCAAATTAATGATCTTTGACAGACTAATTTGGATGGGAGATTCAGTAATGAGCTTAGAACACAGATTACAATTGAATTATGACTGGAACATCTGATTATTGTATTACCCCTCATACTTATAATTCTAATGAACATCATTGGGAACAAGTAAGGAGACACTTATTAGGGAACAAGGACAATTTAACCTTGGGCATTGCCAAATTAAAGGAACAGATTTTTCAGGGCTCACAGGCTCATTTAAATGTTTTACCTGCAACTGATATATTAAAATGAGCTACAGATGAGCTTTCAAGCCTGAATCCTATCAAGTGGGTTAAAACTCTTGGAGAATAAGCAATAGATAATTTTCTTTAGCAGGTTTCTGTTTATTCAGTCAGTTTTTAGTCTACAAATGCAGCAGAAAATGTCAGAGATAACCAAAGACATGAACAAGCCATGATTGCTTTCACTCTCTTAGCTAAAAAGTAGGGAGGAGATGTGGGAAGAGATGGCCAGGGGCAGAACTGTGTTACTTATAGTTAAATGATTACAAGCTTGCTTTGCTTTTCATACACTGAGATTTGTGCCATGGATTATATACAAACTATGGTGCAGTAAAATAAAAGCAGAGATCAAGCAGTAACAGGAGGCCTACGGTGAGGACCATCTGAGAGCTCCCTAGAACCATGGAATGGTGCAGTGTGGCTGCAAAGCAGAAAAAACTGCTTTAGTCCCACAAGTCTTCCAACATAGAGTTTGTGTGAGGATCTCATAAAAGAAACTTATGCAAAAGACTCTGGGAAGTAAAGCAACCTCTGCTCACAAGGCTCGGAGGGTCTTGCAGATGGGAGCTGTTAAGGCCCGAAGGTCTTGCAGGGCAGACACACTGGAATGCCACAGGCTCTGCCTATGTTCTTAGGCTATGGAGCAATTCCAATTACTGTGTCCACAATGCTGGGGAGATAAAAGCCCCTCGATGCGTTGTGTGTGGTCAGACCTCATGGTGCCTTATCCGCTGCACCTCTCTTCCCAGAACACCTGAATAGACAATGGGTGGTAAAATCTCAGTGTCCTTAGTTAGCATTTCTTAGAATAACCACGTTTGCTATTGAATGCTGCAGACACATGCTCTTCCTCCAACTATCTTCTTCCTCAACCTCCCTCCCCACAGCCTGCAAGGTTAACAAGATAATGCACCCAATAAAAGTGCATGAAGCCCAGATCTCAATGCCAACGCAAATCATGCTGCAAGGGTGTGTTGGACCCCTGGACCCATGCTGGAAATTCCATTCTTCTGTCTTTGTCTTTATTTCTTTTCTCACTCCCTCGCCACTGCTGGGACATGGGCACCACGTACACGGTTGGGTTGGTTCCCAACATATAATAATAAAGACAAGCTCACTAGTGAAATTGTGATTGTATAGGAACACACAGCTGACAATTAACATTGTCATCCTCACATGTAGACAGAGCCTACTGTTGAGGGCCTGAATCTCAAATGCATATGCAGTAAACAGCTGGAATTGTGACTGTCCTACATGAATCCAGGCACAGATAGGATGGTTACTCACTTCCAGACCAAGCTTATGGGCACCCTGATGACCCTGTACCTAGCCAATAGGAGAGACACTGACTCTCATACCTAGGCCAAGGGCAACTGATAAGATGTTGGGACTATATAAGCATGAAAGTCTCAGACAGATTGTGACTCTCACACATACTGTATAAAGCTTCCAAGTGGTATAGAGAATGTCATAACAGGGCGCAGGATTATCAGACTCTTTTACCAGTGTCCTGCCTATAGTGGACATTGTGACATATCACTGGGCCTAGCTATCAGGTGATGTGACTCTCCTGCCATGGTGAATCTGTGAATTTGTGTCTCTTGTATGCGCAGTCAGGTAACAGTAACAATTGTCACAATAAAACACGTCCAGAAACAACTATTTAGGTTCTGAATCTCACATTAGGTGGCAGTAGAAAGTTGAAATTTTAACTTGCATACATAGATCCAGTCCACAGGTAGTTTGGTGAGTCTCGAACCAGGTTTCAGCACAGCTGTAGGATGTGAGTCCTGTACATGGACACAGTCACAGGTGGGATTGTGGCTCTCATGCATAAATTCGGACCACTGTTGAGATTGTTGATGCTGTATTTGGGTCTAACTCACAGGAGGTGTTGACTCTCATACCTTGAGCTGGGACATGTGCGGGATTATGAATCTCATCCTTGGACTTTGTGCAGGTGTGATGTTACATATACTTTTGTCTAGCACCTGATTTGACTATCCTGCCTGGGTACAGCTCATGAGTAGGAGTGTGAAATATAACTGAGCCAATAACCTAGGTAATCTGTTTCTCTTGCTTAGGCCCAGTCCTCAGGGAGAATTTTGACATATCCCTGGGCCCATTACCTAGATGATATGACTATTCCCTTGTGCCCATGCCCCGCCCATAACGGGAGTTATGACTTATCACTGGCTTGTAACCTAGGTAAAGAGACTATTCTCTAATTCCTGAGCTCTGCAACAAGTGGGGATTTTGACATAATGATGAGTACCACACCCAAGTGATATGCCCCCCCTGCCTGAGCAAAGCCAAGAAGAGGCATTGTGACATATCTATGGATCCATCACCTAGGTGATGTGACTCTCTTCTCCTGCCTGGGTCCTGTACAAAGTGTGAGTTGTGACATATTGCTAGATCTAGCACCCAGGTGATGTCTCAGACTTGCTTCCAGAACACCTGTAAGCCATAACACCTGTACAAGGACACAGCCACAAGTGTGATTGTGCTTCTCATGAATGGATTCAGACACCTGTTGAGATTGTTACTGGTGTACTTGGATCCAGCTCACACTTCCATGCCCTAAAATAACAGTGACAGTCAGAGGACTACTCTGCCTAGTCCTCAGTAGGGCTAGTGACATATTACTGAGCCCAGCACACAGGTGATGTGACTTACTTGCCAGGACCCTGCACACAGGAGGCGTATTGACATATTACTGGCCCAGCATTTAGTTATATGACTCTCCTGCCTAGTTCATATCCACGGGTTGAATTTTGACATTTGCAAATATTCAGCTCACAGGCATGGTAACAGTTCTTTATAAGTGGACCCAGCCAATAAGGAAGATTTTTACTCCTGTACCTGGGCTTAGAACAACCAGTGTGGCCCTGCATCTCCTACTTGTAGAAAGATCACAGAGAAGTATGACACTCACACATATTCTATAAAACCTTTCAGTGCTACAGAGTGTCATAACAGGGCCCAGCACACAAGTGAGATTGTTAGTTTCTTAGACAAAACTAACCAACAGTAATAAATATCACACACTTACATAGACACAGTCAACATTTAAGGTTCTGAATCTGTCATCTGGAGATTGCAAAAAGATAAAATTGTGACTCTCACTTGTGGATTCTGTCTATAGGTGGAATGGTGACTCTCTGACCAAGATTCGGCACAGTCATGAGGCTATGCCTCCCCTTCCAGGACACTGCTCATAGGTGGAGTTGAAGCTCTCATGCATGGATCCAGTCCAGCACTGAGACTGTGAGTCACAGACTTGGACTCAACTTACAGAAAAAGTGGGCTCTCATACCTGGAGCTGCGATGTGTACAGGATTGTGAATCTCATCCCTGGACTGTCCCCAGGGTGTGCTTGTTACATATCCAATTACCAAGCACCTGATTGATTTTACTATTCTGCCTGGGCTCAGCTCACAGTTAGGACTGGGACATATACTTGGGCCAAGCACTTAGGTGATATGCCTTTCTTGAACCCTGCCTATAAGGGGGATTGTGGTAACCTCCTGGATAATCAATTAGGAATGAAATTTACTTCTTCTTCCTGTGACATATCCACAGGCAGCATTGTAACATATTTTTGGGCCTTTCATGTGGGTAATGTGATTCTTCTTTTCTCTATTTGCTGTGCCCCAAGTGGGGATTGTGACATATCACTGGGCCCATTATCTAGGTAATAGGACTCCTTCCTCTTGACTGGGCTCTGCTTACAAGGGAGATTGTGACAAATTGCTGGCCCCAGCACCTAGGTGATATAACTCTCTCATCCTGCTTGGGCCTTGCCCACAGAAAAGATTCAGACATATCAATGGGCCAAGCACCCACATGGTGCTACTTACCTGCCTGTGTTCTGCCTGCAGTGGGCATGGAGACATAGGCCTGGTCCAGAACCAAGATGATGTGACTCACCTTCCTGCCTCCTGCCCACTGGTGGGATGGTTACATATACTTAGGTTCAGCTAAGTATATATAATAGTAATGCTCACACAGGAACCCAGCCAATAAGAGAGATTTTTGCTCTTACAGTTAGGCTTATAACAACAGGTATGCTTCTGTTTGGCCTACTTGTAGAAAAGTCATGAAAATTAGGGAACTCACACATATCATATAGAGCCCTGGGGTGGTACAGAGATGTTGTAACAGGCCAGCAAACACATGAGATTGTGACTCTCATAGCACACTCAGCCAACAGCTAGGACTGTTACCCTCACACATGAACACGGCCCACTCCTGAGGTTCTGAATCTCGTTCCTGGTGGCAATCAGAAGTTGGAATGGTGATTCTGATACATGGATTTGATTGACAAGTAAAATAATAACTCCTGGACAAAACTTCAGCACTCCTGATAGGCTGTGACTGTCCTACCAAAACACTGTGTTCAGGTGGAGCTGAGGCTGTCGTGTATGGATCCTGTCCACTGTTGAGATCATGAATTGCATGCACAGATGCTGCTCACAGGAGGTGTTGAGTCCCATACCTGCAGCTAGGACATGTGCAGGATTAGAGATTTTATTCCAGGATCTTCCTGTAGGTGCAATTTTGAAATATACTTTTGTCTATCATGTGATTAATCTTACTTTCCTGCTTGGGTCTAGTCTGCAGTTGGGATTGTGACATATACTTGGGGTGAGTACATAGGTGATGTGATGCTTCTGCCTCAGCCCTGCTCACAGGAAACATTGTGACATTTGGCTGGACTCATTATCTAGGTAATGTGACTTTCCTTTTCTTCCTGTGCCCTGCCCCTAGTCAAGATTTTGATAAATCTCTGTGCCAATTAGCTGTGTGGCATGACTCTTCTCCCTTGTCTGGGCCCTGCTAACAGGGAACATTGTGACATATCACTAAAACTCAGCATCTAGGTAATGTGACACTTCTTGCTGCCTGGGCCCTACTTACAGTAGGAATTGTGACATACCGCTGAACCAAGAACTCAGATGATATGACTCTTCTGCCTGTGCCCTGCCTGCAGTGGGCATTGTGACATATCACCGAGCCTAGCACCAAGATGATGTGACTCTCCTGTCTTGTCCCTGCCCACAGGTGAAATTAGGACATATACCTGGGCCCAGGTCACAGGCATAATGATGACTCTTATATCTGGACACCGCTAGTAGGCAATATTTTGACTCTCATAGCCAGGCTTAGGGTCATGGGTAACATCGTGGACCTTTTCATTTATAAAGTTTACAGAAGATTACAAGACTCAGGCCTATTGTATAAAGCTCTAGAATGATACAGAAAGTTTTATAACAAAGCCCAACAGGTGAGATTGTGACTCTTATAAGAAGACTCAGCTGACACAATCTCTAATCTCACACACAACACAGCCTACTAATGAGTTACTAAATCTCACACATAAGAACAGTTGCAAGTTGGTACTCTCATATGCAGAACTGGTCCACAGGTGGCTTGGTGACTCTTGAACCATGAGTCAGCAGACCTGTGAGGCTGTGACTCCCCTACTGGAACACAATCTGCAGGTGGGATTGGGGCTCTCATGCACAGTCCTTACCCATTGTTGAGACTGTGACTCCTGTACTTGAACCCAGCTCACAAGAGGAGTTGCCTGTCATACCTAAGTCTGGAGCTTGTGTGGGACTGTGAATCTCATTCCTGTACATTCCAAATTGTTTGATTGGGACATATACATTTATCCAGAACCTGAGTGATTTGACTCTCTTTCCTAGGCCCAACCCACAGATAAAATGTGACACAGACCTGGACATCACCTAAGTAATGTGAAGCTCCTTCCTGGGCTCTGTCTACCAAGGGAATTTTTACATATTACTGGGATCAGCATCCACTGAGGTGATATGAGTCTTCTGCCTGAGTCCTGCCTATAAAGGACACTGTGACTTTCTCTGGGTCTATCAAATAGGTAATGTGACTTTATTCTGCCTTGACCCTGCACTTTGAGTACATTATGATGTATAGCTGGCTAAGTACTGTACCCAGCAATGTGACCCTCCTTCCTGATTCTTTCTACAGGAAGTATTGTAACATATCACTTAGCCCAGCACCTAGGTGACGTCATTCTCCTTGCTTGGCTGGTCCCTTCCCACGGAGGAGATTGTGACTCATTGCTGGGTCCAGCACCAAGGTGATGTCACTCTCTTGCTCTGCCCATGGAGGCCATTGTGACATATACCTAGGCCAATCACCTAGGTGAAGTGAGTCTCCTCTCCTTCCCGAGATCTGCCTATGAGGGGGTTTTGAGGTATCACTGGACCCAGGATCCAGGTGACGTGACTCCTCTGCCAGGGTTCTGTTCAGAAGAAGGATTGTGACATGTCCCTGGGCCAGCAACCAGGTGATGCGCCTTTACTTCCCTCTCTCTGCCCACAGGTGGCATTGTTCCATTTACCCAGGACCAAATCATAAGACACAATGATGACTCTTGTAACTGGAGCCAAGACATGTGCGGGATGGTAACTCTTATCATTTGTCCTTTCCACAAGTGTCATTGTGAAATATGCCTTTCTCTACATGTGAGTGATTTGACTCTCCAGACTTGGCCCAGTTCATAAATAAAATTGTGACATATACCTGGGCCAAGAACCTAGGACATATAACTCAATGTCCAGGCCCTGCTCTCAGAAGGATGGTGACATCACACTGAACCCAGCACCTAGGTGATATTATTTTCCTTTTCTACATGGGTCCTGCTTGCAGTGGGACTTGTGACATATCAATAGGCTTAGCATCTAGGTGATGTGACTCTTTTTTTTGCCTGGGCCCTGACCACATGGGTAATTGTGACATATCGCTGGCCCCAACACTCAGGTAATGTGACTCTCTTATCTGGGATCTGCCAACAGAGGACAATATGACATATTTCTAAGCTCAGCACCCAAGTGCTGTGAGTCTCCTGACTGGGTTTTGCCCACAGGGAGAACTGTGATCTATCCCTGAGCTCAATACCTAGGTTTTGTACTCTCCTTTTTACCTAGGCCAGCCTACAAGGGTAATTGTGACATATCACCGAGCCCAGCATCAAGGTGATGTTACTCTTCTGTGTAGGCCCTGCCAACAGAAAAAATATTTGACATATCCCTGGTTTGGCATCCAGGTGATGTAACATGTTTTTTGGCCCACACACACAAGTGTGATTTTCACCTATACGTTTTCCTAGTGATTTGCCTCTTTAGCCTGGGCTAATCCCACAGATAGGATTGAAACATACACCTGGCCTAAGCACATAGTTGATGTAACTCTTCTGCCTTGGTGCTGTCTTCAAAGTGGATTGTAATATATCACTGGGCCAGCACCTGGTGATGTGACCCATCTCTTTCTCCTGGGCCCTGCCCCCAGTGGGTGTTGCACATATCCCTGGGTCCTGGACCCATGAGATGTGACCCTCTGCCTGAGCCCTGCCCACAGGAGTCATTGTGACATGTCTCTGGGCCCAACCCTCGGGTAGTGTAACTCTTCTCTTGTGCCCAGGTACTGCTGGCAGGAGGGATTTTAACATAGGCCTGAACTAGGCACCTGAATGATGTGACACTCCTGCCTGAGTCCTGCCACCCTAAGGAGAAAATTTTACATATTGCTGACCTCAGCACCAGGATGAAGTGACTCTCCTATCTAAACTTTTTCCACAGCGGGTATTGTTACATATTCCTAGCCCAGCACCTCGGTGATGTGACTCTCCCATCCAGTCACTGCTCACAGGTGTGTTTGGACTCAGTTTACAGGCTCAGTGATAACTCTCATACCTGGACCTAGCCAGTTAAAAAATGTTGACTCTTGTGCCTCTAAATAGGAAATCAGGTAAGATCATGTGTCCATATAAGAATTAAAGTCTCAGAGCTGACTGCAACTGTCATGCAAATTATATAAAACCTTCCAGTGTTACAGAGAGTGTCATAACAGGGCCCGGAACACAGATGTGATTGTGACCCTCATATTTACACCCAGCTGACAGTAAGGATTGTCACCTTCACACATGATCACAGCCCACTGTTGAGGCTCTGAATCTCCAGACTGGAGACAGTCAAAACTTAGAATTGTGACTCTCATATGTGAATACAGTCCACAGGTTGGATGGTGGCACTCAGATCAGGATTAAGGACACCTGTTAGGCTGTGATTTTTTCTCCCAAGGCACACTGTGTAGGTTGACCAGGCTTTCATGCACAAATCAAGTCCACTGTTAAGACTGTGACTCATGTATTTGAGCTAAACTCACAGGAGATGTTGACGTTCATACCTGGAGCTGAGACATGTGCTGGATTGTGAATCTCATTTTTGGATTGTCCCAAAGGTTTGATTGTGACACATACCTTGCCTAACATCTGAGTGACTTGAGTGTTTGAGCCTAGCATTAATGCAGATGGGATTGCTACATATCCCTAGGCCAGTCACTTAGGTGATGTGACATTTCTGCCAGGGTAAGGCCCCACTCTGAGAAAAAATTTTAACACATTGATGGATTCAGCACTTAGGTGATGTGGCCCTTCTTCCTGGGTCCTGCCAAGGGTTCAGACTGTAACACATATCTGGGCCCAAAACACAGGTAAGGCAATGACTCTCATACCAGGACAAAGACAATAAGAAAGATTTTTATTCTTGTAGCTCAGCCTAGAACAGTGGGTAAGTCCAGGGTCTCCTACATGTACAAAGTTCACAGAAGATTATGACACTCACAGATATCACATGAAATGCTCAGGTTGTACAGAGAGTGTCATAACAGAGCCCAACAGAGAGAGGAGATTATTACTCTCCTGTGCACACCCAGCTGACAGGATTGTCACCCTCACACATGGACAGATCCCACTGATGAGATCTTGAATCTCATTTGTAAGCACAGTCTACAGTTGAAATTTTGTCTATTATATGTAGACTTGGCCACAAATAAGATGGTAACTCATTTCTGAACCCAGCTTACAGGCAAGGTGATGACTTTTATACCTAAACCCAGCAAATAGGATAAATATTGACTCTTGTGCCTGGACTTAAGGCAATGTGTAATATCACGGGATTATATCACCACAAAATCTCAGAGCAGATTGCAACTCTCACAAATATCCTATTAAACTTTCTGTGGTACAGAGAGTAATAACAGGGCCCAGCACAGAGGTGAAAGTGCTACACTTGTATGTACACCCAGTCAACAATAAGAACTGTTGCCATCTCGCATAAACAATCCCCTGCTGAGATTCTGAATTTTTCATTTGAAAAAAGTTGAAAGGGAGAGTTGTGACTCTCATATGTGGATCTGGTCTACAGGTAAGATGTTGTAGGGTCCAGCCTTACAGGGTCCTGTGAGCCCTGTCTACTGGTGAGGAGATGAGAAACTGTAGAAATAAAGACACAAGACACCAAGATAGAGAGTTTGGGCCCAGGGGTCCACTGCCAACCAAAGCGCAGAGTCAGGCAGTGGCCCCAAGTGTCTGCACACTCTGACTTTTACTGACTAGAAAGCTGGGGGAAGGGTACATAGGGCAAGGCATTGGTGATCAGTGATAGGGTCAAGTACATCACATATCATATAGATAGGGGCCTAGTAAGAGAATGTATTCTCTTTCCAGGCCCATAAGGGGCATAGTTTCGAAGACAAGAACTTCCCAGCTCCGTACCTCCCCTCCACCTCTCCATCTGGGAATTAGAGGTCTTTGTTTAAACTTTCACTCATGTGGAAAAAATCAAAGATCAATCACTCCAGTGGAAGTTTAAAGGAACTTTTCATAGGCTCAGAAAACTTGAAGGGGGTGAGAATTCCTCTCATGTTAAAAGTCCCTATCTCTCTTGTTTGGGTGGACTGCATATCTGGATCCCCTTCCAAATCATTGTGGAAGCTTCCCTCTCTCATCTTTTTCTCTCTTATTTTTCTCTTTCTCTGTCTAAATAAATCACTTTCTGCAAAACTTTTTGGGGTCCTATATTTACTTAATCACTGACTGCACCCAGCGTGGTCCCCACTCCCAATCCTGGGTGAGTGAGAAACCAAGAGCCTGGAATAACATCCTCTCAGGGGAGCTGAGTCTCCCCCACTCCCCGGAATTTGATCATAGAACTTTCAAGTAGCCAAAATGAGGGAATGAGTATAATGAGTCAGCACTTTTCCATGCTTGTCAAGAGAGGACAAAGACATTAAGATTTATGTTACTTTTACTGATTCTACCTTCTAGGAAAAAGAGGACCCAGGTGCAGAAGCAGAACATGAAGGTGGACATGGAATGTGACCACTGAAGCACAGCATCACATAGAGACAATTCTTAATTCCCCTAGATGTCTGCAGGCCTACCTCACAGCTGTTAGGCCCACCGCAAGAGCTTGGGGAAGTGGAGTTTTCTCCTAGCTCCTCTGTGGAAGGAGACATCTTTGATGTCCGCTTCCATAGCTTGCTAAACAGCAGGCACTTTCCCAGCTCTGGTGGTGCCTCATAGCCAAGGCACCCTCCAGCAGCCCTCACATGGACATGACAGAGAGCTTAAAGCATCTTGCTTTAGGGTCACTTCTTTCACAATGTCACCTTAGGTTCACATTTTGCAATCTGAGAGGCATTAGTAAAAGATTATGCTGAGTATATACATTTATATATATATTAATGATCACCTATGAATAACTAAGATCACCTATGAATAAGTAAGATCACCTATAAATAAATACTATAGTTATATCTCTAGATATTTTCTTCTTCATTATTTATGTGGGAATAGGCTGAGGCTTCTGATTCCTGCCTCAGCACTTAGACAGAAAGACAATCAAGCTTCAAATATGGGGCACAGCAGGCCAGGACAGATTTCAAATAATCACCTCCAGTTCACAGAGGAGCCCGTGGCATCATAGTTGTGTACGCTGTGAAAGATCAGGAGTCCTTCAATAACGTTAAACAGTGGCTGCAGGAAATATACCGTTATGCCAATGAAAATGTCGACAAATTGTTGGTAGGGGACAAATTTTTGGTAGTGAACAAATGTGATCTGACCACAAAGAAAGCAATAGACTACACAACAGCAACGGAATTTTCTGATTCTCATGGAATTCTGTTTTTGGGAACCAGTGCTAAGAATGCAATGAATGTAGAACAGTCTTTCATGATGATGGCAGCTGAGATTAAAAAGCGAATGGGTCCTGCAGCAACAGCGGATGGTGCTGAGCATCCAATGTGAAAATTCAGAGCACTCCGGTTAAGCGCCAGGTAAAGGTTGCTGCTAAAATTTGCCTTCATCCTTTTCTCACAGCAATGAATTTACAATCTGAACCCAAGTGAAATAACAAAAATGCCTGAATTATACTCTATGTAGCTACGCTACAACAGACTCTTAACGTCTCCACAAATGTCAGAAATTATAAATGGTCAATACTGACATTTTTTTATTCCCTTGACTCAAGACAGCTAGCTTCATTTTCAGAACTGTTTTAAAACTTTGTGTGCTGGTTTATAAAATTATGTGTAATCCTTGTTGCTTTCCTGATGCCAGACTGTTTCCCATAGTGGGTTAGAATATATTAACCAGGTGCAGTGGCTCATGCCTCTAATCTCAGAATTTTGGGAGGTCGAGGTGGGTGGATCACTTGAGGTCAGGAGTTTGAGACCAGACTGGCCAACATGGTGAAACCCCATCTCTACTAAAATTACAAAAATTAGCCAGACGTGACGGTATGCATCTGTGATCCCATCTACTCAGGAGGCTAAGGCAAGAGAATCACCTGAACCCAGGAGATGGAAGTTGCAATGAGCTGAGATCATGCCACTGTACTCCAGCCTGGGAGACAGAGCAAGATTGTCTCTGTCTCTCTCTCTCTCTCTGTCTATATATATATATATATATACACACACACACACATATATATATGCATGATATAGGTGTCAGGTTAATTCTTCCAAAGATGAAATTTAGCCATTTCCATCAAACAGCACAAGCACTGTCTGTGACTTCCCATGCAGAATGTTTAGTGAGGTGTTATATTTAATATCAGATATGGTAGTTCTTCCTTGTAGAGTTATACATGGAAAGATTATACTTTCTGAATAATAGTTTCTTCATGCTCTGTATATAACTGATGGCTGCAGAATATTGTAATTTGTTGCACACTATGTAACAGAACAACTGAAGACATGTTTAATATATATTGTATTTATTGAAAGTAATAAAAAATTATTCTAGCATATAATTTATAAATAACAAATATACAATACTGTTTATTGTAAATTTCATACAATCAATTGATTTTCACAGAATGTATTTATTGATTTTCTTTTGAATGCTTAGGTTGTGGAAAATCTGTTGTTATAATTAATGAGCAAGTATTTTCTAACAGAATATTGGTAGATATTATTTATGTTAAAAAGACAAAAGCAAAACTAAAATGAATGTCAGAATTTATTTACCAATGCTTCTTTGATGAATAGGATTATAGTTTCTAAATACTGAAAGAAGATTTTTTTTTCATTTTTTCATGCTATTCACAATGTATCTGCTACAAACACATTTGTAAGTTTAATCTGCATCATTAACATTTCCTCCATTACGCCCTTAAGTTTAGATAATTGTTGAAATAATAAATCAATCTCTGATTTATAGCATTTGCCAGTCTTCATGGTGGAAATACTCCCACAAGCTACCACTGAACACAGATTTGGGAAGAGATGCAGAATATGCTACAAATTCTATAGTGCTTCCACCATGTGGATACCAGAGAGATAAATGATCTCAAGAGCTTAAGTGATAGCAAATTATAGTAAAGTAATTAGGATACGATAAGCCCTAAGTATTTATTATAATAGCTGAATGTTTCATATTGGCTGAATTTAACAACCAGCTTGTAAAAATTTTTGAAAATTTAACAATCAGCTTGGGGTGGTGGCTCATGCCTATAATCTCACCACTTTGGGAGGCCGAGGGGGCTGAATCAGTTGAAATTAGAAGTTTGAGACCAGTCTGGCCAACATGGTGAAACTCTGTCTCTACCAAAAATGCAAAAATTAGCTGAACATGGTGGCAGGTGCCTGTAATACCAGCTGCTTGGTAGGCTAAAGCCAAAAAACTGCTTGAACCTGGAACGTGGATGTTGCAGTGATCCGAGATAATGACACCACACTCCAGCCTGAGAGACAGAGCAAGACTTCATCTCAAAAATAAATAAATAAATAATCAGCAGTTGAGAGGCACATTGGTGAGAGCTCTGGTGCACTGTGGTGAGGCACTCACTTGAGCTTTAGGGAATCCGGGCAGCTGAGACGCAGGGGCAGGACATAGCCAGGATCTTAAATGTCAGCAAAAGCTGAACCTCTAGGACCTCTAAGTCCAGGGTAATGGGTGGATCTGAGGCTTTACAATAAGGGGGAAGTTACTGTGTGTGGTAGAATAAGGTCTAGTACTCAAAGGAGTGAGGAGACTGAGAGCTCCCCAGGAAACTGGGGTGGGAGAGAGAAGCAGGGAAAGGAAGAAGAGCTGAGTGCTCGGCACTGTACAGAGGAAGCCCACCCCAGAGCAGCTCCTCCTTCAAACTTCAGGAAAAGCTGCACCACAAATAGAAAAGTCACTTGAAGAGTTAAATTTCTTGCAATAAAATGCAGTAAATAGGCTGACGGTTGTGTTAGGGCTGATGCACACACAACCCAGAAGTGAGAGAGCATGGGGTACCCTGAGAACTAAAAATGATTTATTCCCTGAGCCCTGGGAGTGAGGTGGGGAGCAGGAGAAAGGCTGACCTTCTGAAGCCTGGTGGACAGTGACAGCCCTGCCCTGTGCAGGTCAAGGCCCCATGTGCTTCTGTCTCAAGCACAGTTCTGGGCCTCTTTGCCCCTTTTCTGTGGGTAGCTAGCAGGTGGCCCCCACATCAGAGTCAGATGCCCCTGCTGGACAGATCTTGATCTCCTGTTCTTAACCCCAGAAGTCTTCCTAAGGGCAGCGAAGCTGCGGAATGACAGTACTCAGGAAAGGTTGCCTCTGAGGAGGCCACGGACACCTGTCCCTTTGCCAACAATGACCTGAAATCAGGGGCTCCTGATGGAGGACAGTAAAGATTTTTCCCCGGCTGCAGAAAGTCTTCTCCTTGGACTCTTGAAGTTCACCCCATGGTGACAGAGCTGGCTCCAGGCAGTGACAAACTAGGATTTGAGGCAAGTCTTTCCATGATGGGGCAATGAGGCCTTGTAAAAATCCCACTCATTCTGCAGGGAAAGTTTTCTTCCTCCATCTACAGTTGGCTCATTTTAAAGCCACAGAATCTTGACCTTCCTCATCCTCATTTTCTAAAGCCCCTGGACATCCTGCCAGAGTTGGAAAAAGAGAACAGCTCTTGCAAGGTCCAGAATCCAGCTATTAGGGACTCTGCCATTCTGCTCCTGGGCTCCTGTACATCTGCCTGCCAGAGACTAGAGATACAAGGCCTGACACTACGTATTCCCATCCTCATAGGCCCACAATCAAGTGAGCTGTGGGGGACAGACAAAAAAATTAAAAGTTGCAATGTAACATAACACACACCGTAATAGAAATAAGTCCAGAATCCTCTGAAGAAATGGAGGAAGGGCACCTTAGACTGGGTGGGTTGGGAAAGGGCAAATTAGAACCTCTGCCCATGGGGCCCAAAAGTAGTCTGCACTTTAACAAAGCATTCCAAGTAGTGTTTTGTTTTGTTTTGTTTTGTTTTGTTTTGTTTTTTGTTTTGTTTTTTAAGATGAGTCTTGCTCTTGTTGCCCAGGCTGAAGTGCAATGGCCCGATCTTGGCTCCCCGCAACCTTCTCCTCCTGGGTTCAAGCAATTCTGCTTCAGCCTCCTGAGTAGCTGGGATTACAGGCACCCACCATCACACCTGGCTAATTTCGTACTTTTAAGTAGAGATGGGGTTTCTCCATGTTGGTCAGGCTAGTGTCAAACACCTGACCTCATGTGATCTGCCCGCTTCAGCCTCTCAAAATGCTGAGATTACAGGTGTCTGCCAACAGGCCCAGCTAATTTTTGTATTTTTAGTAAAGATGGGACTTTATACCAACTTGGCCAGTCTGATCTTGAACTCTTGACTCGTGATCCACCTACCTCAGCCTCCCAAAGTGCTGGGATTACAGGCATAAGCCACCACACTTGGCCTCTCCAGATTAGTCTTTTTATTCTGAAGTTAAAGAAACACTTCCCTCAAGGTTTTAATGGACAAACAAACCTCCGCACTGAGGAAGGATCATTGACTGAAGCCTGGCTTTGTCTGAGGCCAAGAATCCTGCAGCTGACCAGGTGGTCATAGCACTTCCGATAAAAATCTGAGAGTTCACGTGAAGCCAGCTCAGTATGGACAATTCTGGCAGTATTCAGGCCTCTGAAGACGCCTGGGTCAGCTGCAAAACTTTTTTATGAGGTATTCTTCTCTGAGGAAAAGCCTCCAGCAATGCATCCCTTCCCACTCTTCCAACCGGTCCTGACTTGGTGAGGCTTCCATCCTGAGGACATGGAACCTGTTCCTGATCCTTCAGAATAAGGCTGATGGCTGAATAAACAAGACCCTGGTAAGTAGCCTTCTTACCAAAGTCACACAAAGGCCTCAGAGGAATCACAGGCTCTCTCCTTGCCAGCAGCTTCTCCCAACACCTGCCGCTGTCATCTGATTTTTTATGCACTGCTCCAAATCCCACACATGCTCAAAAGCACACTGTAACTCCCTGTGGCTTCTGGCACCTGGAATCAGGTCTGCACTTCTTACTTTGGCTTTTAGATGCTTCCAAGCTACATCGCACCTTGCCTTTCCAGTCCTTCATGTCATCACTTTCCCACCATGTCCTCACTTCTCTCCCTTGCCGCAGTAACTTACCTGGGAAGGGAGTTTAGGCTATTCCTCTGTAATGGATGCTGCTGGTGTCCTGACAAGGCCCCTTTTACCATCTGCTAGAACAGCATATAAAGTCTGATCCTCTGGCTTAAGAAGCCCGATCCCTGGTGCCTTCCACACCCTAGGGCTCCCAGGTGGGATCAGGCTGAGGTTAAACTGCAGCTGAGCCTCATCCTTGCTTTGCTTCTTCCCCTGTCTTATCTCGCTTTACCCACTTCCTCACAGAGCTTTTTCTCCAGACAGAACTTCCTCATCTACCACTTGAACAGGAATCTCTGTCTCTGGCTTTGCTCCCAGGGAGCCTGATCTGAGACTCCCCTGTCCCTTGGGAAATTACCTTGAGGCAATAGTAATAGCCTTCAACTATACTTCCAGGAAGGCTACCCCGGAGGCCACAGAACAGAAGGCTTGAAGAACAAATTATAGTGCTTATTTACACCGCTTTAAACACACAGCAAGAAGCATGGGCAATGAGATGGAACAGGTGAACATGACTAAGAACAGGTAAACAAGCATGTGGAAGGATCAGCTACCTGAACCCTTGGTTATGTAACACTCACCTCTCTTGTTCTCCCTCTGCTGCACCAGCCTTTCCTCCTGACGGTGTGTGGCTATGGAGGACAGCAGGCAGGGTTTTCCTATCATGGGTGAGCCATGGATTTGAGGCCACTGGTGACATTGTTCAGGGACAAGGAGAGTTGCTTTTGCAATGAGTAGATAATGCTGTTTTGAAATTAAACTTTTTCAGTCAGATGACTTATCTTGGAATGGTTTCCAAAATATGGCCTTTTTTTTTTTTTTTTTTTCAAAAAAGAGTTGGCAGATCATGGATGGAATATAAGTCCATTTGTGTAGCTATTTTCTGTAAATAATGTACCCAGGAGCAGAGATGACCTAAAATGGGATTTGTGATGTCCGGACACCTCTTTTGTTTTTATGGTGAGAGGAGAGCAAACAGAAGACAGTGAGTGAGTTGTTTAGAAATAATTTGAGAAAATGTTATTGAACTGAACTGGGGTCAGCTCTTTTGGTGCAGTAAGGCCCAACATCCGCAATGAAGTTTGCAGGAGGAGAAACAGCATTTATCGGCAGGGCACCAAGTAAGGAGAGTCACACAGCTCATTCCTAAAACTCAAACTCCCCAATGGCTTGCAGGTGATAATTTTTATGGAGATAGAGGTTATAGGCAAGGTCATGCATCAGTAAATGGAGGCTATACATTGGTTTGACCTAAAAGGTGAGATATCTTGAAGCAGGAGCTTGGACATTGGTAGAGCCAAAGATTTTCTGATTTTCAATTGGTTAAAAAGAAAAAATTTTTCTTAAAATTTGGGTCCGCAGCAAAGAATATTAGCTCTGGCTCATGGGTGTGACTTCCTCCAGACCCTCAGGAAGAACAAAAGATTATGGCGAGAGTTCACTTCCAGTTTTCTTTTTTTTTTTTTTTTTTTTTGGTGGAGTCTCACTCTGTCACCCAGGCTGGAGTGCAGTGATGTGATCTTGGCTCACTGTAACATTTGCCACGTCAGGCACACAGGTTGGAGGATATCAGCTCCCATTTTACAAAGACTGGAAACACTGTACCCATATTTCATGTAAGACAGAGCTGGGATATAAGCCTTGGGCTTCTATGGTCACAACTACTTTTTTCCTTAACTTTGTAATATATCATTTTAAAGTAATCTGATTTCACAATGTTTTACAATATAAGAGTAACATCTATACCATCTTCTTTGGCAGGTTACCTCTGAAGATAGCCAACCAAATTACCTTATAATCTGGCACATTTTAAGGCAGTTGCACCACTCATTTGATTTCCCAGCTATGCTTGAGGGTTCCAGGAGCCAAAATTGCAGCCAAACTGATCTGAAAGGGCCAGGGAATAGAACGGTCAAGTATGTTTCCAAATTTAACCTAGGCCTGGCACATCCTGGCCAACTGCTCAGATGGCAAGTGGGGAGCAACTAAGTAAAGAGAGTGGCAGGAAGACCCATCTGGTGTGGACACTGATGAAAAACACAAGCAATATCAGTCACACTGTTTTCAGGATTAAAATCCCCATATGTCCAGTTGATGGTCTACCATCTACTATTTCATTACCAGCAAGACAAAGGGCAATACTTCTCGAGACTGGAATATGCAAGAACAAACTTAAGCTGCCTGTCTCTCTGGGGCCTACAAAGCCAAACAGTGCTAATTTCATACATACAAAACAAGAAAAGTTGTTCATTTCTTTCTGATTTGGGATTTAAGGAAGAGTGCTGATCATCAGAGAAACCAAGTAATTCTATCCTGAAGCCCAGGAGGAGACATGATGGGCATTTGTGAGTTATAGATGGTGCAGGGGCAACACAATCTGCCAGCAGGAAGGGAAAAAGCTGTCCTGGTAAGCTTTGGTTTTCCACAGGACATGGAATCAGAGGGGCAAGATCAGAGCCTGCGTGACCAATTCTGATTAAGAGCAGGACTTCTCACATAAGGTACACAGGGGCCGGGTGTGGTTTCTCACACCTGTAATCCCAGCACTTTGAGAGGCCCAGGCGGGTGGATCAATTGACGTCAGGAGTTTGGGGCTAGCATGGCCAACATGGTGAAACACTGTCTCTTTCTCTACTAAAAATACAAAAATTAACCAGGCATGATAGTGCATGCCTGGAATCCCAGCTGCTTGGGAGGCCAGGGCAGGAGCATCACTTGAACCCAGGAGGTGGAGGCTGCAGTGAGCTGAGATCACACCACTGCACTGCAGCCTGGGCAACAGAGTGAGATGCCATCTCAAAACAAAGACAAAAATGATAAACAAACCAAACAAAACCCCTAAAGTGCACGTGTATCTGAGAAGGGTCTCAACAACCTAAAACAGCAAGCAAAATTTTGAGTGTGTACTTGCTTTCCTAGTGAAGGGGTCCTCATTCTCAAATCCTGAGCTTTTAGAAAAAAGTACTAAGCCAGTTTCAAGTTAAGGTACAAAAGCCACCATATACCCTAGAGCCAGCCATGTCTGAGAGCTCTCAAGGCCACCACTGACAAGTTGGAACATAGACTCACAGCAGAGACAAGTGAACACTTATTTTTGTCTTTTTCTTCCTATGTGTAATTCAAGTCTTTTACAAAACAAGTCCTCAGAAATCTGAAGATTCAATTATGTCCTAAGACTGCTCCAGGAGTCTTAGCAACCTTGTACAAATGCTAGAGTTACTCACTTACCAATATTAAACCCTAGTACAGAATATGAAACAAACAGGACTCCTTCCTCCATGGAATGTGCTGCTTTCAAATGAGGCAGGAGCCAAAGTAGAAAATGTTGGAATTTTCCTTTGGAACTGGACAGTGATGAAAGGCACTTGCCATGAACACAAGCTACTGTCTTTGCTTTGACCCCTACTTTCCAGTTTTTAAAGATAAGGCAGGAAATAATCTTCTCTGAAGATACTTAATAAAAATTTCAAAAAAAAAAAAAAAAAAAAAAACCAGAAACACATGATTTCACTTCATTGATAAAAATTTACTGAACTTTGACACCTGGATCTAGTTCAGCTGATGGAGGAGCTGATTGATGCATTCACCTTGATAGCCAGGTGTGCCCATCTCCTCAAGGAAGCCCACTCTGTTTTTAATAGTATTAACAGCTGAGAGGTGGAAAGGGCACAAGAACCAGGAGATCTGGATATGCTTTCCTGGGAAGGCAATTTTATGAATGAGGTCTTCTAAGCAAATGACACCAAACTTCCCCAGGTGCTCATCAAACACTGTATTGTCTGTCAGAGGAATGACCTAATTCTTGACCTTGGCCTGTCCAAGCTTCAAACTGATTTGGAAATCCCCAGGTTACATAAGGTTCCACTATAGGCAGCATTTTTAGGTTCTTGGGGGTGACTTTTACAAAGACACCACTAAAATTTTTCATTCAGTGAATTCTTGCAATGGTTCTCTACACCAGTAAACTCATGCCATCAATCTTTTTGATGTCTACAACAAAGGTCAAGAAATGTTTATCTGGCAATTCCAAGGCATGAGCTTTCACTTCTAGTCATCTGAGACACATCTTGTCATGTTTCTGCCACCAGAAAACATGTAGACATGATTCCAGTCGCTTAAGCTTGAGCCCTTTTTCTTTCCTCTGCTCCTTCTTTGCCACAAGTGCCTACTTTGCCTGGGTGGCTTTGAAAGCTTAACAAGCCTTTCTCCTTTTCAGATTTTCTGGAACCAAAGGGATTTTTCTTTGTTCTTGCTCTGCCATCTGTCTGGTGCTACAGCTACTGATTGATTTTGACTCATTTTATCTCATTTCAATTGTTTTCTCTAATTGTTACTTCTACAATGTTAATCTACATACCATGTTAATAAGCTATCTATGTAACTGTGCATTCAATACATATTTATATGAAGATGTTTACAGTTTAAAATTGCATGACAGTGTAGTAGAATCCTATAAAATTAGAAGTTTATTATTAATAAATTTATTGGCTGGGTGTGGTGACTCATGCCTGGGAGCCCAAGGCAGGTGGATCACAAGGTCAAGAGATTGAGACCATTCTGGCCAACATGGTGAAAACCCATTGCTACTAAAACATTAAAAAAAAAAAAAAAAATGGCGGCACATGCCCGTAGTCCCAGCTACTTGGGAGGCTGAGGCAGGGGAATAGCTTGAACCTGGGAGGCGGAGGTTGCAGTGAGCCAAGATCACACCAGTGCACTCCAGTTTGGTGACAGAGCAAGACTCCAACTCAAAAATAAAATAAAAAACTTATTGCATTTTCAATTTTTTTCAACCGTGAAAACAAAAAATTATGTATGCTTCTAAGATGGTAGACTATTTGTGTCCCAGAGGCTGATCCTTTACTATGAATTAGTAAATATTGCTTCTAATGTCAGTGAGACTTCCCAATCAGGTTTTATTGCCTTCTTCCTCCAATGATGTGGCATGTCGTGGTCTCCTCTGTTTATCTTAAGCTATCCCTAATAAGAGGTGGTTATTTCTTGCATGACTGAGACCCCCCTTTTTTCTCTGCCATGGGATCCTCCTGTGATTCTTACTGGAAGTAAAATGTGGGAGGCAGGAATAATGATACTGTAGAAATATTTTTCCTACCATGTAGCCATCATAAGCAGCTTACAATATGGCCCACCAAGAATTCACTGACTTCCAGGCTGGCAAATGTGTTTTTATATGATGTGTCTTTCTCTTATGATTAAGTTTAGCTCAATCATAATAATCTCTCTTTGAATGAACACAAAGTCAACACCTTAGTTACCTTATTTCATGAGTAATTTCCCAGCAAAGTCATAACTTTTATATATCCCAAAGGAAAGGATTACATACTCAGCAGATGTTTAACAGACTGAGAATCATCGTAGAATTTTGCCTACCCATCTGAATAGATTTTTAAAACAGCCTTTTTGGCTGGACACAGTGGCTCATGCCTAATCCCTGCACTTTAGGAGGCTGAGGTGGGTGAATCACCTGAGGTCAAGAGTTTGAGACCAACCTGGCTAACATGGTAAAACCCCATTTCTACTAAAAATTTAAAAAAAAAAAAAAATAGCCAAGTGTGGTGACATGGGCCTGTAATCCCAGCTACTTGGGAGGCTGAGGCAGGATAATCGCTTGAACCCAAAAGGCACAGGTTGCAGTGAACTGAGATTGCACCACTGCACTACAACCTGGGCAACAGAGTGAGACTCTATCTCAAAAAAGCTTTTTAATTGCTTTTGTTATCTAAGTAAACAGAGATATTGTCTGTACATAATAATTGACTACTTTGCAATTTTATTTGTTGCAAACGTTAGCGTATCTTCTCTGGCTTAAATTATTTCTCCTTACTGTACCATTTTATACAACCACACACATATAACAATAAAAATTTATTCAATTATTTTTTAAATTTTTATTAAAAATGAGTGTTAAAAATCATTTCTTTTGTTTGAAAGGTTTTTATTGATGTACTCAAGACTGTCATCTCTGGAGACAAAGTTGCCTGTGTTTTAATACTGCCTCTGCTATGGTAAGCAAGTTATTTCTCTCAGTGGTTCTGTTTCTTTCTCTCTAAAAACAGAATAATTAAAATACACGTCTGAGCATATTACTTGAAATTCACAAAATCTTTTGTTAAAGTAGAGACTTCTATATGGCAAATAATAAGAAAAAACATCTAACACTGCAATTAAATCAGAAAAGTAGTCTAGAAATATCTCCCAATCAATTGTTCCTTTTTTCATTAGAATAATTGTGATGGAGTGAGCATTTGCAGCAGTATGGTCTTGAATAACTTGGTCTGTTTCATCATTTTTGGGCTATTCCTATAAGGCTCCTATGCATTTTTTAAAAATGTTTCCTTTTCCTAATTCAGCGATTTAACATAATTTTCATAGGCTAACATTTTCAAAAATAGTTCATTCTTAAAAAGAAGTGATTAAACAACACACCATTTTTCTCCAAAAGGAGTAGAGTTACAAATTAACTCTATAGTCTACTGTACAGATAAATGAAAAATAAAAATGTAGAGTCTTTTATTTTAGCTGCATACTTAGGAATAAAACACTTCTTGGGCTATAGGCCAAGAGCTTTTAGAGATAGTAGCTTATAGAGTTCAAAGAGACCTGGTAAACATTCATTTCTATGGTCTAAAAAGTGAGTAATTCTTTCACCCCTAATCATAACTATTGGCCCAGAACTGAAGAAATGCAACATGTCATTATACCAGAAAGCATTTTATTATTTTTATTTTAAATTCAGAAGGTACATGAGCAGATCTGTAACATAGGTATATTGCATGTTGAGGTTTTGGCGCTTAATAATGCCATTGCCCACATAGTATACATCATGTCTAAAAGTGTCTCAATACTTGTCTTTTTTTTTCATCTCTTTAAAAGTCCCAGTGCTTATTCTTTTCTTGTATCCATCTGCACCCAATGTTCAGCTCCGACATATAAGTGACAGCTACCACATGTCATATTTGCTTAGGATAATGGCCTTCTGCTGTATACATGTTGCTGCAAAAATAATTCTTTATTCTTTTCTCTGGCTGCATAGCAATTCACGGTATATAAGTACCTAATTATTCTTATTCAATCTGAGATTCATAAGTATCTAGTTTAATTCTATATCTTTGCTTTTATGAATAGTGCTGCAATAAACATGTTTGCTAAGTGTCTTTTTGGGAAAATAATTTATTCTCCTTTGGGTATATACATACTGAAGAGACTGATGAGTCAAAAGGCAATTTGATTTTTAGTTATTTGAGAAATCTCCAAATTGCTTTCCATATTCTCACCAACAGTGTATAAAAATGTTCTTTCCTTCAAAACTTCAACATTTTTTCACTTTTTTAATAACAGCAATTCTGTGTATAATGGTATCACATTGTCATTTTGATTTACAACACTTTGACGATTATAAATGTTGAGCAATTTTTGGCATGTTTCTTGACAGCTCTTGCATCTTCCTTTGAAAGTTCCTATTTCATTTGTATCATTTTTTCTTAACTTTCTCATAAATTCTGTATAATCCTTGTTATATCAGTTTACAAATATTTAATTTTATATTGCAGGTTGTCTGTTTACTTGGTTAATAGTTTCTTTTGTTGTGTAGAAGCTCTTTAATTAGATGGCAATTTTTAATTTTTGTGCTGTACTCACTTTTAAAATGTTAGGCATAAATTTTCTTTAGGGGCCAGTATCTAGAATACTTTCTAGTTGTTCATGTAGGATTTTTATAGCTTGAAGTTTTAGTTAAGTTGTTAATATACCTTCAATCATGTGTTTTATATGGTAAGAAGCAGGAGTTCAGTTTTCTTCTGCATATAACTATCAGTTTTCTCAGTACCATTTACTGAATAAGGAGTTAATTCCCATTCATTTATTTCTGTTGTTTGCCAAAAATAAGTTGTAGAAGTGCAGCTTTATTTCAGGGGTCTTTGAATATTTTCGGGGTCTCTCATCTGTTCCAGGGACACACATATGTATGTTACATATGTGTGCGTGTGTGTAACAGAACCATGTTATACTGGTAACTGTAGCTTGTAGTACAGTTTGAACTCAGGTAAAGTGAGGTCTGGTTCATACTTTTTGTGTAAAGTTGTCTTGGCTATTTGGGTTGTTCTATTTTTTCATATACACTTTAGAATAGTTTTTAATTCTATGAAAAATGGAATTGATAGTTTGATAGAAATAGCACTTAATCTGCAGGTTAGTCAGCCTGCACATCTGAATTATATTGGTTATTCAATGTCATGAGCATGGAATGCTTTTCTATTAATACTTGTGTCATCTTTGATTTCTTTCAGCAGTTATTTTAGTTCTCCTTGTAGAGCTATTTTACTTCTTTGATGTAATGTATTTCTAGGTATTATTTTTTTGTTAGTATCCATTGTAAATAGAACTGTTTTTAATTTTGTTCTCAACTTCAATGTCGTTAGTGTGCAGAAATGCTACTCATTTGTATATATCGATTTTGTATTCTGATACTTTGCTGAAGTTATTTTTAGGCTTAGGATCTTTTGGTGAAATCTAGGTAGAAAATTATGTCATCAGTGAAGATAACTGGACTTTCTCTATTATTATATAAATTTTATTTCTCCACTTTGTTGAATTGCTCTGGCTAGGACTTAAAGAACTATGTTAAATAAAAGTGTTTACAGTACCTATTCTGGTCTTATTTCTATTTATGTAAATAATGCATCCACATTTGCTTGTTCAGTATGATGTGGCTGAGAATTTGTAATAGATGGCTTTTATTATTTTGTGGTATGTTTTTTATTTGCCTTGTTTGTTGAGAGTATTTTAATAAATATTAGATTTTCTTGAGTGCTTTTTTGCATGTATTTTATTAATCATATAATTTTTTTCTATTATATTTACAAGGTAAATTGCACTTATTGACTTACATATAATGAAACATTCTTGAATACATGAATACAACTCAGATGATTGTGGCAAAATACTTTTTTATGAACACACCTTTCTAGTATTACATGGAGAATTTATGTTTTAATGTTCAAAGAAATATTGGACTGTGGTTTTCTTCTGTTGTATCTTCACTAGATTCTAGTATCAAGATAATAGTGATTTCATATGAGTTAGGGTGGAATCTCACCATGATTTTTTGGAATACATTTAGTTGAGTAAGTACCAGCTCATCTTTATGTATGTGGTAGAATTTGGCTGTAAATTTACTTAATCCAGGGTTTTTTATGGTTGGATATTTTGTATTACTTATTCAATCTCATTTTACATTTTATACATTTTTACTGTGTTCAAGATTTTGTTTTTCCCAGTTCTATCTTGAAAATTTTTGTTTATTAAGATCATTTATTTTCTATATATTTTATAATTTGCATGCAGAGATGTTCACAGTCGTCTTTAAATAACAATTTTATTTATGTAGAATTAGTCATGATTTTACAACTCTAAAATTTAAATAGATGCAGAATAAAAGTTTGACACAATTTAACATCCCCTTATGATAAATCTCTAAAAACATCAGATATGAGAAAAATTATCTCAAGCCAATAAATCTCATGTACAGAAAAAAAATGCACACCTAAGAACATACTAAACAGGAAAATCTGTAAGCTTTTTCTCTATGAGCTAGAACAAGGATGTCCACTTTCTTTAGTCCTACCAAACATAGCACAAAATGTCCAAGACAGAGAAATCAGAGAATAAAATCAAAGGAATCCAGATTGAATAAAAAAATTTAAAGTATCCTGTTGGAAGATGGCATAATCTTATGTATAGAAAAGTTGAACACTTTACTGAAAACTATCAGAATTACTAAACAAATTCATTGAACTTGTAGAACACAAAAGAAACAATTTAAAATCAGTAGGATTTCTATATACACACTAACAACTATCTCAAAATGAAATTGAAAAACAATTTTATCCACAGTAACTGTAGTAACTAAAATTTGAAATAAAGTCTACCAAAAAGTTGAAACACTTTACATTATACTCTAAAGAGTATTAAATAAAAAATTAAATAATACACAGATGGAGAAATATTACTCATTAATGAATTGGCATTAATATTGTTAAATATTTTTATTACACGTAATAATCTAGATATAATGCAACCTCTATCAAAATACTAGTAACATACTTAAAAAGGTGACAGTTCCTTAGGGAAAAGGCAGTATCTTCAATAAATGATGTTAAGAAAACTTTATATTTACATGCAAAGCAATAAAATGAGATCACCTCAGAATTTAAAATAAATTTGTTACTTAAACGTAAAGCTATTAACTCTGAAACTAGTACAAAAGATATAGACTAAAACCCTCATAACATTGGTTTGGGCAGTGAATTTTTAAATTTAAGTTCAAAATCTGAGAAACAAAAGGAAAAATGGATGAGTCAGATTATTTCAGTATAAATCTGCTGCACAGAGTCTGATATAATCAACATTATGAGACAACAATGGGAGAAAGTATTTGCAAATTATGTGTATGATAAGAGAATAATGTAAAAATTATGCAAGAAACTCAAATGACTACACAACAAAAAACAACTATGAGCAGCACGCTGAATTTTTTTGTTTGTTTTGTTTTCTTTTTTGAGATGGAATCTGTTGAACAGGCTTGAGTGCAGTGGCACAATATCAGCTCACTGCAAGCTCTACCTCCCAGGTTGAAGCGCAATACTCCTGCTTCAGCTCCTCTAGTAGCTACAATTTTAGGCATGTACCACCATGACTAATTTTTCTAATTTTAGTAGACATGGAGTTTTGTTGTGTTGGCCAGGCTGGTCTTGAACTCCTCACCTCAGGTAATCCACCCACCTAAGCCTCCCAAAGCGCTGGGATTACAGGCATTAGCCACCATGCCCAGCCCAAGCTTAAATATTTTTCAAGAAAAGACATGGCCAAGAGATAAACTGAAAAATGCTCAATGTCAATTATTGTCAGAGTAAGACAAGCAAAAAATACCTATGAGATATTTATAAAATTTACCTATGAGAAAAACAAAAATACTACAACAAAAAGAAATACCTGTGAGATATTTAAGTAAAATAAAAAGAAAACATTGGTAAAGATGTAAAGGAAACACTTGCACACTGTTGGTTTGAATGTAAATGAGGACAGACATTAAAAAAACAAAATAGATTTTTGAAAAAAATTTAACTACCATATAATCCAGCAATTGCACTTTCAGATATTCAAAATGAGAATGAAGAAATACTTGCACTTCTATGTTGTTCGCACACCCTTCACAATAACCCAAATATGGCACCAACAGTTCAACATCTAATACACATGCATATGGTATATGTATGAAACATAATTTTTTATTTTTTTAAATTGTTTTCAATCACATGGATTAACCTGAAAGATATTATTTGTTGAAATAAGCCAGTCACAGAAAGACTAGTATCTCATTCCACTTACAAATGGATACTTAAAAAAGTTAATCTCACTGAAGTATAGAGTAACATGGTGACCCCCAGGTGCCAAGGAAATTGAAAAAAAGAGGCAATTGGAAAAATGTCAACAAATACATAATTAGTTGTATAGGAAGAACAATTTCAAGAGATATATTATTGTTCAGCATGATGACTCTAGTTCATAAAAAATGTATATGTATGAAATATGCTAAGACAAGGTCATGTGGTCTCATCAAAAAAGTTAACTCTGTTAGTTAACACATTTATTACACAGGGCTAAGTATTGGACAATGTATGTAGACTTCAAAATACTATGTTTTAAAAAGTAAATACCCATTTCATCTGTCAAGTTAAAAAATATGTTTAAAACTTTATAGAAAGTAAATATTTCAAATATGATCTGTATTTGTCATAAACTTGACTGGATACTATTAATCACACATAGCTTTGTGCAGTTTTGTCATTTGTAAATTACAACCGTAGAAACTTTGATACTTGAACATCATGCCATGGACCCTGCACAGTGCCTGAAAGAAGCCAATTTACTTTAGGGCTTTTAAGTTTGGGGCACCCGCAGTTTCTAGTGCTAATGCTAATGATATGGAAGACAATAAAAGGGCAGGCGGTCCCATGACTGCTGATGGTCTGATGACTGGCCACTTTGTGAACACAGTAAACAAATTTGCATGCAAAATAACATAAAATATTTTAATTCAAAAACTGGCATAATCTTCACATATTCTCCAAAGAAAATAATCAAGGATTGGCTACAGATAGGTGACTAAGTATAAAAACTGTATGCTGAACTTCACTGACAAAAAATTATATAAAATAAGTGAGAAAATTCTTGAAATTATATCAATATAAAAAATATTCAAATTTAAAATTTACAGAGATAATTTTATTATTTGGCAACCTCTAACATTCACACTTAGAAATTCTGCATGGAAACATAAGTTGTGCTGTAAGTATATCATGAAACACGAAAAATTTATTACTTACCACCAACTGACAGAAGTTTAATTACCAAGATACATTTTATATTTGACACATTTTATGTAAGAATCTTTTAAAATTTTTCTTTTAAAAATAAAGCTAAATAATTTAATTCTCCCACCCCCTGAGAATACTCTATGACTTTTATCTTTATCTGATGTCAAAGTTATACTGCTAAGCAAACGCTCCAGTTAAAATCGACTTATACTGCATTAAAAGTTTCAGGTCAGGCACAGTGGCTCATGCCTATAATCTCAGAACTTTGGGAGACCGAGGTGGGCGGATCGCCTGAGTTCGGGAGTTTGAGACCAACCTGACCAATATGGAGAAACCCCATCTCTACTAAAAATGCAAAATTAGCTGGGTGTGGTGGTAGATGCTTATAATCTGAGTGTCTTGAGAGGCTGAGGTAGGAAAAGAACCTAGGAGGAGGAGGTTGTGATGAGCTGAGATTACACCCTTGCACTCTAGCCTAGGCAACAAGAGCAATACTTTGTCTCAAGAAAACAAAAACAAAACTATTTTCTCATCAAAATCTACAAAGTACTATGTGAAATGACATAGAATAAAATCAAAATTGAGAAAACTGTAGCCATAACACAGAAAAAGAAGGTCTGTAATGCATATGTAAAACTAAATAGAATCAGAAAAAAAAGAAAAAGACTTTCTCTTTAAATTCAGCAAGAATCAACTTTGCAGCCTGGAAATACTGTTCTCTCCACATGAAGAATGAATATTATTTCTTCACTATTGACAATTTCCATATATGATTTGACTTGCAACCTAACTCCAGGAAAAATATTTATGGCTTACTATGGAGCATCTGTTACATGAGAAGCACTATCACGTTTGCTTGCTACATTTATACATCAAAACATTCTTGCCAGGTATGGTGACTCACGCCTGTAATCCCAGCACTTTTAGAGGCTGAGGGTCGGATCAATGATGTAAGGAGTTCAAGACCTGCGTGGCCAACATGGCAAAATCTTGTCTCCACTAAAAATACAAAAATTAGGTGGGCATTGTGGCAGGCACTTGTAATCTCAGCGGCTTGAGAGGCTGAGACAGGGAGAATTGCTTGAACTCAAGAGATGGACGTTACAGTGAGCTGAAATTGAACCATTGACCTTCCGCCTGGGTGACAGATAAGATTCCAGCTTAAAAACAAACAAACAGCAACAACAACAAAAACAGAAGAGAACACAACCAAAAAAATTAAAAAATATCTAAAATCATCATGACTCATGAAGCCTC
Source organism: Cebus imitator (assembly GCF_001604975.1). Taxonomy (NCBI): domain Eukaryota; kingdom Metazoa; phylum Chordata; class Mammalia; order Primates; family Cebidae; genus Cebus; species Cebus imitator. The sequence continues at coordinate 101,799 of NW_016108239.1, read as the reverse complement.
CCAAGTAATTCCCTGAATCTAATGGCTTAACAGATAAATTTACAAAAATCAATTATAAAAAGATAAAGGAACAATAACTAAGGAATAGTAGGCGTATAGAGGTTTCGCCAATTAAACACAATGAAACGCCCTAAAAAATATATAAATACACAAATTATGAAATTACATCTAAAAATCATTTTGTGTGCCCTACATTTTATGATACTTACTAATCAATCGCCTTACAATGAATACTCCTTACACTGTAAAGCAAAAACTAATTATAAAAAACAGGAAAAGTATGGGGTCTGTAAAATAATAAATAAAAGGTAAAGACACAGATTTGCATTTAGCATTATTGAAGTTTGAAGCTTTCTAGCAAACTAGTCACCTTATGAAAATGTTTTGTTTCAATATTGTATTTTCTGAAAATAGGTAAAACTCATGCACACACAAACACATATTCTACAGTTCTATTACAGTTACAAAATATCATTAGACTAACGTGCATATTTAACTGTATGTGAATCAAAACTAAAAGCTTGTATGTGTAGGTAGTTCACATGTTCAAAGAAAAATATATTAAAAAATTTTAAAAACACTTCTTTGGGACATAGAAACGTATTTTATTTACATTTTTACATAGTTTTTATTATGACCATAAAAATAAAAGATACAGCATGAAGTAAACTGTGAGTTGAATTATATCATTATTTACTTTCCAAAAATTAATCTGTAAGGCTTTTATTGAATGTTATAATTGAATGCAATTATAACACTCCAATTTTCTTTTGTTAAAGTTACAGAACAATAATTTATTTAACAACTTTAATTTTGGATGATGTTCTATATGCAACACTCCGATTTAGTGTAATGCCTGGAGGGTCAGCCTTAGTTATTTGTACTGTGAATTACTGATGTTGACATAGACTTAATTTTGAAGTAAATGTTGTTTTCATAGTTACTGCATCTGTAAACATATATTTTACTATGAACTCTCTGATGTTTTCTTAGCTGTCATTTTTGAATAATTCTTTAAACTCATTACATGTATTGGGGTTTTTTCCAATATAATATAAATTCCCTGATGTTGAACAAGTTTTGAGAAATTCCTTCAGGTTCTTTTCTCTAATACAAACTCTGCACAATAACATCTATGAAATAAGTAATGGTACTACAAGCCTCTTTATATTTTTAATGTTCCTCTTAAAAATGAATGCTCTTCTTCACTTTAATGACTTATATTTTCTGAAAGCTATTTTGACAATAATTGCACTTACAATGTTTTTATTAAGCATAAACTCTTGGATGTTGAGTAAGATATGAGCCGGTATCAACAGCTTTTCCACTTGTTATATTTGTAGAATTTTCCTCGAGTATAAATGCTTTCTTGTGCAACAAAATGTGAGTACTAGCTGAAAATTTTGTTGCATTTTTCAAACAAGTAGTTTTTTAGTGTCAATTATCTTACTAGCAATCAAGAGTGACAACTACTTAAAGGTTTTGACACATTCTTAACATTTCTGCGGTCTAGGATCACTGTATTTATTTTAATTTTTAAGTTTGAAGTGTTGTGAAAAGACTGTCTCATCTTTCAGGTTTGTAGAGTTTCTCTTCAAAATAAATTATGTCTCCTGAGAATTGAGAAGTTGTAAAAGGCTTTGATACATTCTTTATGCTAGTATGATTTCTCTCCAGTATGAATTGTGTGTAATAAATGTTGAGAACTTGTTAAAGTCTTTGTCACATTTTTCACATTTGTTGGAATTCTCTCCAGTATGAAACACCTTATGTTTAGAAATGGTTAACAATATACTAAGGGCTTTGTCACATTCTTAAGGTTAGTAGCTTCCATCCATTGTATATTATTTTATGTTCTGTAGGGTTTAAGAACTAGTTAAAAAGTCTGCCACATTCTTCACAAGCGTCAGAATTCTCTCCAGTATGAAGTTGCTTATGTTTAGTAAGGGATGAGAACTGGTAAAAAGCTTTTCCATGTGCTTCAGTATGAAATATTTTGTTTACTTAGTGCTGATTCACAAAAGTCTTTGCCACATTCTTCACATTTGTACAGGGTTTCTCATCAGCATGAATTCTGTTTACTAAATGTTAAGAATACACCAAAGCCTGTGCCACACCGTTCACATTTGCAGGATTTCTCTCCATTATGAATTGTTTTGTTAAGATTCGAGAAATGGTTAAAAGCTTTTCCATATTCCTCATATTAAGCTTCTCTGAAGTATAAATTCTCTTGGCTTGATGGCTGGTTAAAAACTTTGCCACATTCTTCGTATTTGAAGGCTTTCCCTCCACTATGAATTCTCCTAAGTGTAGTAAGGTGTGAGGACCAGTTAAAAGCTTTGCCACATTCTTAACATTTGTAGGGTTTCTCTCCACTATGTATTCTCTCATGTGTAGTAAGGATTGATAACCGGTTAAAAGCTTTGTAACACTCTTTACATTTGTAGGGTTTCTTTCCAGTATGAATTATCTTATGTCTAGTAAGGTGTGAGGACCAGTTAAAAGCTTTGCCACATTCTTTACATTTGTAGGGTTTCTCTCCACTATGTATTCTCTCATGAGCAGTAAGGATTGATAACCGGTTAAAAGCTTTGCCACATTCTTTACATTTGTAGGGTTTCTCTCCTGTATGAATTATCTTATGTCTAGTGAGGTCTGAAGAACAGTTAAAAGCTTTGGCACATTCTATACATTTGTAGGGTTTCTCCCCACTATGAATTCTCTCATGTGTAGTAAGGATTGATAACCGGTTAAAAGCTTTGGCACATTGTTTACATTTGTAGGGTTTCTCTCCAGTATGAATTATCTTATGTTTATTAAGGTCTGAGGAGCAGTTAAAAGCTCTGCCACATTCTTTACATTTGTAGGGTTTCTCTCCAGTATGAATTATCTTATGTTTACTAAGGTATGAAGAACAGTTAAAAGCTTTGCCACATTCTTTACATTTGTAGGGTTTCTCTCCAGTATGAATTTTCTCATGTGTAGTGAGGATTGATAACCACTTAAAATCTTTGCCACATTCTTTACATTTGTAGGGTTTCTTTNTGTGAGGAACACTTAAAAGCTTTGCCACATTCTTTACATTTGTAGGGTTTCTCTCCACTATGAATGCTCCTATGTGTAGTAAGGATTGATAACCACTTAAAAGCTTTGCCACATTCATCACATTTATAGGACTTCACTCCACTATGAATTCTCTTATGTTTAGTAAGGTGTGAAGAACAGTTAAAAGCTTTGCCACATTCTTCACATTTGTAGGGTTTCTCTCCACTATGTATTCTCTCATGTGTAGTAAGGATTGATAACCGGTTAAAAGCTTTGCAACACTCTTTACATTTGTAGGGTTTGTTTCCTGTATGAATTAACTTATGTTTAGTAAGGTCTGAGGAACAGTTAAAAGCTTTGGCACATTCTTTACATTTGTAGGGTTTCTCTCCGCTATGAATTTTCTCATGTGTAGTAAGGATTGTTAACCGGTTAAAAGCTTTGCCACATTCTTCACATTTGTAGGGTTTCTTTCCACTGTGAATTCTCTCATGTGTAGTAAGAATTGATAACCGGTTAAAAGTTTTGTCACATACTTTACATTTGTAGGGTTTGTTTCCTGTATGAATTAACTTATGTTTAGTAAGGTCTGAGGAACACTTAAAAGCTTTGGCATATTCTTTACATTTGTAGGGTTTCTCTCCAGTATGAATTTTCTCATGTGTATTAAGGATTGATAACCGCTTAAAAGCTTTGCCACATTCTTTACATTTGTAGGGTTTCTCTCCATTATGATTTCTCCTATGTTTAGTAAGGTATGACGAACAGTCAAAAGCTCTGCCACATTCTTTACATTTTTCGGGTTTCCTTCCAGTATGAATTATCTTATGTTTAGTAAGATCTGAGGAACAGTTAAAAGCTTTGCCACATTCTTTACACTTATAGGGTTTCTCTCTACTATGAATTTTCTCATGTGCAGTAAGGATTGATAACCGGTTAAAAGCTTTGCCACATTCTTTACATTTATAAGTCTTCTTTTTAGCAAGTCTTATCTTATATCTATTTGAATATGAAAATGTATAAAAGACCTTTACATATTTATAACATAAATATGTCTTGCTCTGTGTAGCCATCAAACATTTCTTAAGTTTACCATAAACTCTTTTGTGCATTTTACAACCATCCACACTTTCACAGACTTTTCTTAGTGGTACATGTTTATCTCCACAGTTTCCATAACTTCTCAGTATCACTTTTGGAAATAATTTTTTTGTGTCCTGCTCTGGCAATAGGTCTTGAGCAAAATAAGAACACATAACTGAAAAAAAATAAAAATAACAAATTACTCCACTTGCTAGACTAAGATTTGTTTACTCTATATATCTAACCTATGAAATTATACAAACTGCATAAGCAAGATGGCATAGAAAAGTACCACAGGCCCAACTTTCTTCATAGACATATAAATCCAACAAAAAGATACTGACCAAAACACATTTGTGGAAGATTTGTAAATAAGTTACTTGTGTTCAGTACCCCAGGTGAGCACAATGCAAACAATCACATAGAACAAAATGTCTGTTACATTTACCCTACACAGACCCAACAGAGCTCTTCCTGCTCCCCAAACATGATGTAGTATCTTTAGAAGTAACCTGTCAACTTGTTTTTTTTATAACAAAAATAAACAAACAAATAAATAAATAAATAACATAAACCCCAGAAAAATAATGTTTCTATTTCTGGCTTCTAAGAGTCTTTTCAAGCACTGGTTTCTGTCTTCCACGGCATTAAATACTAAAAAAAATAGTGGTGGCTAATATGGTTTGATTCTGTGTTTCCACGTAAACCTCATTTTGTATTGTAGCTCTCATAATTCTCATGAGTTGTGGAAGAAACCTGGTAGAAGCTAATTGAATTCTGAGGCTATATATTTTCTAGGTTTTTCTTGTGATAGTTAACAAGTCTAACAAAATCAGATAGTTTTTATAAAGCAGAGTTCCTTTTCCCATGCTCCCTCTCTGACTGCCACCATGTAAGATGCCACTTTGCTTTTCTTTTGTTTTCTGCCGTGATTATAAGCCCTCCACAGCCATGTGAAACAGTGAGTCTATGGAACTTTTTCTTTATAAATTATCCAGTCTTAGATATATCTTTATTAGCAATATGAAAGCAGACTACTACAGTAGTATTCTTTGGAATGACAGTTTGAGTCACTAAAACCAAAGGTAAATGCCACAGCAGTAGAGAGATTGCAGTACTACACAGAGAAAACACATGTAGCAAATGAGGACTGGCCATTAAATAGAAACACTAAGAAATTTATTTAACTAAAAATAAACAAAAAAATTTCAGAGAAGATACATCGTAAGAACATGTCTGAGAGACTCCCAGAATCTCTAGCTAAAACAATTAGTTTTAATGTATGTCAGAAAAAAAGCTACATTATAAAGACTGTGACAGGTAGATTTTTTTTAAATGTCCAAATCTCAATCAAAAATTACAATGCATAGAAAATGTTGCAGCAAAATAACCTCATATAAAAATTATAAACTGTTCAGAAAGCAACTATAGAAAATGAAGATGTATAAATTTTTAAAAATTTAAATAAATACTCAGTGAATGAAAGAGAAACACAGACAACTATAAAGAAATTATAAAACTAGAATAAGCACAAAAATATTAAAAATATCAAAAAATTATAAAGGCAAAAGATATAAAAAGTAAAAAAATTCTAGAGGAGCAAATGATGAAAAAAGATAGCAGCTCAACAAATAAACTAGGATACGCACAAATATAAACACAATTTTAAAAGTCACAGATGAAAAGAAAATCTTGGGCACTGCAAAAGAAAAGTGATGTGTCATTTACAAGCATAGTCTTCTTATANCTCTTTTTCACCTCATTGGAATAAGAGACACCTCTAGCACAAAATTCTAAAGGTTTTTGACGTTTTATGCCAGGAACCTGGGACAAAACCAGATATTTATAACAAACACACATATAAACACAATTTTAAAAGTCACAGATGAAAAGAAAATCTTGGGTGCCCCAAGAGAAAAGTGATGTGTCATTTACAAGCATAGTCCTTTAAGATAATCAGTGAATTTGCCAATAAAAAATGTGCAGGCCAGAAGAAAACTGCTATAGTCAAAGTCCTGAAAAAAAAAAAATTGTTAAATGAGAATAATATAAACAGCAAAACTGTTCTACCAAATACCAAAAAAACTAAAAAGAAACCTTCCAAAATAACTAACTTCTGAGAAAGTATATTGGCACTGCATGTTTGCTACATATCAAAAATGATAAAATGAGTTGTTTTCACTGAAAATAACATGATTCAAGAAAACAGCACCTAATTACTGGAAAATACATTGTTCTCAGAAAGATATACACATACAAAGAAATTGAATTCTTTAGCATTATCATAATCATGAAAAAAATTTTTAAATTATTCTTTAAAATTTATAAAAGTCTAGAAATATTTATAAACATGTTAATAAATGTAAAACAGAAATATAATTAGTAACATAAATGACAAATGAGAGTAAATGTAATAGAGAATACTTGCTTGCAACTGAAGCTATTTTTTAGAATTTTAAAATATATTGCTGTATCTTTTTTTTTTACAAAGGTAATCAAATGTCAACTTTATTTACTGAAAACTCTAAAAAAGCATAATAAGTTTGCTCTTATTGTAACCTAAAATTCTGAAAGCCAGAAAATCTAATTATCATGCTCTAGCTAAAGTAGCTAATGCTTTCTTTATCCACAAGTAACTTTCACTTCACGGAATTTGGGCTTCTAAAACACATAGGAATACTTGTATCTGTAGGATTCTGTTGGGAATACTTATATCTGTTGGGTCAAATTAAACAGTAGAGCTGAAGTTATTCAAATACATTCAAACTACACAGATCCCTTATAAATTAGCAACATAGTAGGAAGAAAAAGATACAAGAAAAATACATCCTAGAACTCATTAACAAAATTATTGGTGTATTGTCTATACTAGCAGAGAGTAGGTTTCTTGGTCTGCTATATAAAATTAACAGCAAGAAAAAAAAGTGCAAGAATAAGGTTTATGGCTGAAGTGGCTTGGTGTCATAGTTCCTTATTCCAGCATTCTCAGAAGGATCTCATCCTCTAGACATGCAGAAACTGCAGGGACAGTATAACATTCCTCTTCTTGATGCATTCTTAACTTTCCTAAGCCCAATTTTCGTTAGTGTCCTTTCATACTTCCTAGGACCTCTGCCTAATAACATGTATCTGAATCTTGCCATCCTTTCTCTCTGCACAAACAGCAATGAATACTGAAAACTAAAAATTTACACTGATAAAATAAAGTTGGATAATTCTCTTGAGTTGTATACAAAAAAACAGTTTAAATAAAATAGACAAAATAAAATAACAAATCTCTTAGAAACAAAATAAGGGAAAGACATGACATTGGTCTTGGCAACATTTTCTTAGATATAACAGTAAATGCAGGAGCAACAAAGGAAAGAAGAGAAACATTTAACTACATTGTAATTCAGTATTTCTGTACATCAAAGAAAACATTCAATAGAGTGACAATGTCTTTTAGAAAATGAGTGAAAATATCTACAAATCACATGTGATCCGAGTTAATATTCATAATATAGAAACAACTCTTAAAATTTAAAAAGAGTTGACTAATTTGATTTAGAAATGGACAATTAAATGAAATATTAGAAAGAAGTATTTGAAAGAATATAAAAAATTACTAACTGGTAGAGAAATGCACAATTATAATGAAAACGAAAATCACCTCACACCAATTAGAATGGCCATAATAAATTTTTTAAAAGCAGCAAATTCATTGATGATGCAATATAAATAAAACACATGCTGACTGTTGGAAGACAAAAATACAGTCATCATTTAAAAATGTTATGAATGTTTCTCAAACAATTAAACATAAAAATATCATCAAATACAGCAATGTCAATTATGAATCTATATCCAAAGTATGCAACTCGGGACCTGGAAGATATATTTAACCACCTATGTTTATTGTGCCACTATTCACAAAAGCCAAAAGGCAGAAGCAACTCAGTTATTTTTTGATTTATATACACACCAAAAAATGTAACATATATGTATGGTGGAATAGTATTTAGCCTTAAAACAAATCTTGTCACATTTAAAAATCTTAGATATTAAGATAAATCTTGATAATATTACCTAAACTAAGTCGGTAACAAAACATTGAATACTAGATGATATCATTTACATGAGATATGTCAAGCAGTCACATTTATAAAAACAGAAAGGGGAAGAAGGTTTCTCAAGGGCTGAAAGGGAGGGTAAAAATGGGCAGTTGTTTCAGTTGTTACACGTTTTGAGTTTCAGTTTTACAAATGTAAAATTTCTGGAAGTGTTTTGAATAACGATGTGAATATACTTCACATGCCTAAAGTATGCAGTGTTTTTGTTGTTGTTGTTGTTTTGTTTTGTTTTTAAAGGAAAGAGTAAGGCCAAGCGCAGTGGCTCACACCTGTAATCCCAGCACTTTGGGAGGTCGAGGTGGGTGGATTGCCTGAGGTTGGGAGTTCAAGACCTGCCTGACCAACAAGGAGAAACCCGGTCTCTACTAAAAATACAAAATTAGCTGGGTGTGGTGGTGCAAACCTGTAATCCCAGCTACTCAGAAGGCTGAGGCAGGGGAATTGCTTGAATCCAGGAGGTGGAGGTTGCAGTGAGCCAAGATCACACCATTGCACTCCAGCCTGGGCAACAAGAAAGAAATTCCATCTCAAAAAAAAAAAAAAAAGAAAAGAAAAAAAAAAGGTAGAATATTACTCTCATCCAAGATTCCAAGATGAAGTGTTAATGGCACAATTATGTATCACTGTAGCCTGAATGAAACTCCCAGGCTCAAGTAATTCTGTCCCATCAATCTCCCAAGTTTCTGAGACCACAATCCCAGCCACACGTGGCTATTTTTAAAAATATTTTGTAGAGAGTAGTTCTTTATATGTCTACCAGGCTGGTCTGAATTTTTTTGGGCTCAAGCACTTAGATAAAATATTTTGAAAATAATAGAGCTATGATGCCTTTTAGCTCATGGCTATCACTCTAGTGGGATGCTTAGCCCAGCAAAGTGTGGTCTTATAAATCTCATAGTAGGTCATTGCCTCTGGAAGGAAAACAAAAAGTGACACCAGTTCCTACCTAAAGTTAGAGACATCTGACACTCTGTAATTGAATCCCAAAAGGGGAAACCCCTGGCAGAGATTCTGAGGTCTGGTACTAAATCTTACTCAGAATTTTCTCTCAGGCTGGGCACGGTGAATTATGCCTGTAATCCCAGCAGTTTGGGAGGCCGAGGCGGGTGGATCACCTGAGGTCAGGAGTTGGAGAGACCCTGTCTAACAAGGAGAAACCCCATTTCTACTAAATATACAAAAGTTAGCTGGTCATGGTGGCATATACCTGTAATCCCAGCTATTTGGGAAGCTGAGGCTGGAGAATTGCTTGAACCTGGGAGGTGAAGGTTGCAATGAGGTGAAAACAAACCATTGTATTCCAGCCTGGGCAACAAGAATGAAACTGCATCTCACCAAAAAAAAAAAAAAAAAAAAAAAAAACCCAAAAAAAAAAAAAAAAAAAAAAAAAAAAAAAAAATCCTGACATTTACATTACCGCTTCACCCACAACACTGTATGTAATGTGGAGTTTACTGCCGAATGGGAAAGTGAAATGACATTGTATGTATATAGGCTTTTGTGCTGTGGTTCTAAGCAGGGGGTTTAGTTAACATGAGATGCTCTCCCTTGGTGCTTGTTGGCCCCAGAGTTCCTTAGAGTCTGGCGAGGTTGAGCTTTTAAACTGCCTTACCCAAAATTTTGGTTCACAGCCTTTATTGGATAATTTATTGGGCCAAACAAAATAAAACCAGTGAGATTGTACTGCTATGTCATGGGTAGGGTTTCAAGCTATTAGATCTTAGTTTGTGTGTATACATGTCTACATGTGTTTCTTTATATACTTATTTTTAAATGGTGTGCCTACCAAATTGGTCTGTAAGTAAGAGTGCTTATGTAAGTAAGTGTAAGCAAGTGTTTTTTTTTTTTTTCTTTCTTTCTTTTCTTTTCTTGAAGACCGAGTCTCACTCTGCTGCCCAGGCCTGAATGCAGTGGCATTATTCTGGTTCACTGCAACCTCCACCTTCCAGGTTCAAGCAATTCTCCTGCTTCAACCTCCTGAGTAGCTGGGATTACAGGTACACTGCCACATCCAGCTAATTTTGTATTTTTAGTACATTTGGGGTTTTACAATTTTAGTCAGTCTAATCTCAAAATTCTGATCTCAGGTGTGCTGCCCACCTTGGCCTCCCAAAATGCTGAGATTACAGGCATTAGCCAACATACCCAGCCAGCAATTTTTAAATACATATGACTTTGGCATAACATAAGTAAATAAGCTAGCTTTAAAATTATTGCTAAATTAAAAATAGAACTGTCTTCAAAATGTAGACGTACAATTCAAATTATGCAACTCAGAAACTAGGTTGGTTAAATGTCTTAAGGTCACTAACTGCTTCTTTGGCTTTTGAAAACTTTTTGACTTTTCTGCTTTACATGTTGGTAAGAGCAGGAAATATATGCCATCTCTCTAGCTGTGCCAGAAACAGTAAAACCTGACCTGTACCTAAGTCCATAAAACTAAAATAACTTGCCAGGCATTTCACCAAAACTAAGGATTGCTAACAGTTGCCATTATAACATGTAATTGAGACTAGAGAAAACAGATTTTCATGCAAGGTATGTAAGGAAAGTGAAATATGTCTTCAGTAAAAGAAAGTAAGAAGGTGTGAATATGCAAATTTTTGCCTAGTTTAGAGGATTAAAGGATTGTTTTTAAGTAAGTTACAAATAAAAGTTTAAACAAGTTATGGAAAGTCAGTAAAAATTTTAAACAGAATCTATGTGTGAACATATTGACTGAATTCAAAGAAGTATTATTTAGTTTTTCCATAAATTGAACACTGGAATAAAAGAACAAGGGTGTCTTAAGGCACTGATCTACTCTTTAACACAAATTTGTAAAGGGTTATAAAAGTTTAATAAGAATCACACCTCATGGTCAATTTGGTTAAGATTGGATAAAATTATAAGGTTTTATTTAAAAAGTTGGGGTTGACAATAATAGACTAATGCAAGTGTGAAATTTGGCTTTCTTTCCCTTGAAAAAGGATTTTTCTTTTGACTTATGAATAAACGATCTAAAAACAAAGATGAAGAAAAGAAACAGATTGTTTCAAAAACTAGACTTTCCCTCTTGACGACTTTGTGCTTAAACAAAAAACCCCAACTTTATGTCTTTTAAACAGATGACTTGTGGTAATCTAAATTTCTAGTAAGTCTTGAGCCTTTATAGCTTTAAAATTGTCTTTTCTAACCCATAGTTTTGGATGCCACAGAGGGCCCCTGGGGCATCCAAGGGAGAGGTGAACAGGACTATTTGACATAGGATTATTGGTCAGGGAGTATTTGATTTTCAGGTAACAATTTAGTGAAAAATGTTAATGTGTATTCCAAAAGTTGTATGGAATTTCTAAAGTTCTGATGTCTGAGTCTGTGTTATCAATCATAATTAAAATTATTGTGTTAGGTCATTGTAAATCACAAAGGTGACTAAATTTCTTTTGTCAATCATGTTTTTCACTGAGGGAGACTCGAATCTTCCCTCCCGGGTGCAGCAGCAGCTGTCTGACTCACTGCTACAAACCTGGACATCCTGCTCCACAAGGACAAGCAGGAGCTCTGCCCCTTTTGAGTTGGTGGGGTTGGAGCTTGGTGGGTGCAGCTGCAGCCATCCTCCCAGGTGGAAAACATGGGCATCTCTGGTGCCTACATACTTGGAGTCCTGGGAAGGTCCTCTCCCATTTTTGCTGGCTTGGAGGTGTCTGTTCCTGCTAAAGGCCTCTCTCCTCTCCCAGCACCTGTATACTCCAATCTCAGACCAGGGTTTTAGTCAAGCTGGGGGCCATAAATGGCAGCAGGAGGCAGACAGATTCCTTAGCAGAAAAGAGTGAGTCCCTTGTAGAGCGCCACCTTTAGGGGCCCACAGACGACAGCAGGGACTTCTGGTGCCTCTTTTTGGCCTGCCTATGGCCACCCATGGACCAATTGTAATGCACTTCCTTCCTTCTGAGGTCCAGAAAAGCCCTGGCTTCAGACGGAGGGCAGAGGACACAGAAACAATGTGATGATCAGTTGCAGAGACAAACAACCTTCTCTGCTGGCAGCTTCAGAGACCTGCAGAGACCTCAGAATGACCTGCCTGCAGAGTGAAGTAACTCTCTTCAGGGCCTTCTCTCTGCTGAGAGCTAAATACTTGATGGGATGACCTGCGTACAGAGAGGAGCTACCCACTGTATGTCTCCTCTGAACTCTTCTAACACTAAATAAAGATCCTCCTTCTTTTCTTCATCCTTCACTTGTCTGCATATCTTATTCTTCCAGGATGCAGAATAAGAACTTAGGCAATGGTGCCACTGATCACAGAGGTTTCCAGGAAAAAAACTGACACCTCAAAGATTCTGTAACACACACATAGCATGTATATTCTAACATATTGTCCTAAATGTCTGAATCTAATGTTGCAGACAAATTTGAAATAGGAAAAAGAAAGTAGAAATGTATAGGGATAGTAACATCAGTAAGACGGAAAAAGATGCTTTATTTTCTCATTCCCCCAGAGCAAGAAAATGTGTCAGTCATTTCAGACAAAATGCCTATATAATAGAGTTAGACACTATGGCTCACACCTATAATGACAGGTACATGGTACACTGAGGTTGGAGAATTGTTGCAGGAAAGGATTTCAGGACCAGGCTGGTTTATGTGGCAAGACCCCATATCAAAACTAAGTGCCTTTAACAGAGCTTTGAGATCCAGGAAGGAAGTTGTGAAACTCTGCTAAAACCCAAAATTGAGGAGTGTTCTTTTCAGAAGGCAGGCCCTCTTTAATGTAGGTAACTGCAAGACCTCTGCTCTTGGCTAAAGAACCAGGAAATGGTCCACCCAACTTGGTCTCACTGAGAATGGTGAACTTACTCTGTAACCATCCCAAACTCCTCCCAGCAACCATCTGGGAGAGGCCCTTCTCCCCCAGAGGCCTGGAGAAAGATACAAATTAATAGCCATGCAGGCAGGTCTGCAGACCTTGGCCTTTACTGTGATTCCAGAAGCAGTCTGATGACTCAGTTTCAGCTTCCTGGACCACACAGTTCATGGCCAGTTATGCCTACATAGAAACCCATACAGTGACTTAGAAAAATTCTCTTTGGGGCTGGGCATGGTGGTTCATGCCTGTAATATATCAGCACTTTGGGAGACCAAGGAGGGTGGATCACGAGGTGAGGAATTAAAGACCAGCATGGCAAAGATGGTGAAACCCTGGTTATACTAAAAATACAAATGTTAGCCAAGTGTGGTTGCAGGCACCTGTATTCCCAGCTACTAGGAGACTGAGATTGAGAACTGCTTAAACCTGGGAGGCAGAGGTTGCAGTGAGCCAATATTGTGCCACTGCACTCCAGCATGGCTGACAGAGTGAGGCTCTGTCTCCAACAACAAAAAAAAACTTCTCTGGTATTCAGTGAAAGCCATACTCATCCGCACACTGATATAAGGTCCACCATATGCAGACCCAACTGCGGACACCTCCCTTAGTGTCTTTTCTACAAATCAAAGTCCTAAAGGATATTCAGTCTGTCTAAAAATAAAATGGAATTAACAACTACCCAAGTTCTTTGCAACAAGCCAACTAAAGGTGAACCCTAGTGTAGACTCAGAAGTCTTGTAACAAACCAAACTACAAACCTTCTCCACTACAAACCCAGAGAGCATCCCATCACCCTGGGCGCCTAACAAAAGAAAATCTTTACCTTCTAAAACCATTTTACAAAAACTTGAAGAGGCATTTGCTCCTTCAAATTCACAGACTCCAATGCAAAGCTATACTGTATCCATTGTCAATGCTTCTATTTTAGCATAGCACTGAAAGTATGTGTCAGAAGAGATAGACAAAAAGTTTTTAAAGACATTGAAATTGAAGACAAGTGAAAAGTTGCTGTTTCTAGATTATATAATCTAATATATAAAAAAGACTATAAACAGTACATTAAAACCTGTCTAAACTAATAAACACACTCATTAAATTAGAAAAATATAATTAAATTACAAGTATAAGTTATGGTTCCACATACTTAAAACAAACTCTCTGATATAATAGAAAAACAATCTATTTGGAATAGCATTGTTTTTCTATTATAAAACAATAAATTTCTAAGAAAAAAATTAACCAGATGTAAAAAATATTTACAATGAAAAACATAAGATATCAATAAAAAAATTAAAGACAAAAATAAATTTAAATTTTTTATGTCTATGGATTGAAAGAATAAATATTTTTAAAGTGCCATATTATCCAAAGTAGTCTATAGATTCAATAAACTCCCTTTCAAAATTTCAGTGGTATTTTTCTCAAAGTAATGAAAAATACAATTATAAAATTTATGTGACACTACAATAAACTCTGAATAGCCAAAGCACTCTTGAGGAAAATGAATAAAGCAGAAGGACATCATACTTTACAATTTTCAACTGTACTTCAAGTCTACAGTAATAAAAAGTGGATGGACTGTGTAGAAAAATGAACAACAACAAAGATGGGACATAAACCACCACTCACACATTTCAGGCATGATGCTAAAGAGAACTTAAAACAAGAGTTTATCATAGAGGTTTCTCAAAATTATGCAGATATTTTTGTGTTCCCCATAACAATGGAAAAGCAGTCAGATTGTGCAGTCTCTTACAATTCACGAAGAGGACTTTGGGCTCTCATTGTAAACTTGAAAGAAGATCACCAAAGAAAAAGAAGAACCTTTAGAAAATTTAAAAACATAAGACAGAAGGTACCTCTGTGTGAGAGCAAAATACAAACTCCTCAGGCATCCCAGAAACTATTTCCTTTGGAACACAGCTTCCCAAATCACATTTTAAAGACTGGCTTTCTCTTTGACTTTTGGGCCTCTTATTAGTTGCATTGATTTTCACATACCTGGTGGCTTGGCTACAGTCTCATGTCTCTTCATATTCCAAGGCTCTTTTCCTTGCTCCAGATAGGTGATCAGGGCTGGCTTAGACAAAGCAATACCTGTTTTATTAAAAATAAAGAAACGTGAATGTTGTTCATATTCTCCAGTTCTCGTTAGTAATTTGCTCTGTAAGAATGACAGAATAGCCTCATTAATCCCAAAATAATAATTTACAACAGAATTTTAATATTTAGAAAATATTTTAAATTTATATATATATATATATATTTTTTTTTTTTTTTTTTTTTTTCCTTTTTTTAACCCTTCCATACACATTCATGAAGTAAGTTTTTTTATTTATTTATTCTTTTTTTTTTTTTTTTGAGACGAAGTTTTGCCCTTGTTGCCTAGGATGAAGTGTAATGACACAATCTTGGTTAACTACAACCTCCACCACGTGGGTTCAAGCAATTCTCCTGCCTCAGCCTCCCAAGTAACTGGGATTATATGCATGCACCAGCACCCACACATAATATTTTGTATTTTTAGTAGAGACACGGTTTCTCCATGTTGGTCAGGCTGGTATCAAACTTCCGAACCCAGGTAAATCTGCTCACCTTGGCCTCCAAAAGTGCAAGGATTACAGGCATGAGCCACTGTGCCCAGCCTAAATTTGTATGTTTCTAATTTAACCCCCTAGTACTACTGAATCAAAAACTGGTGGTGGAAGGCCAGGCACAGTGGCTCATGCCTGTAATCCCAGCAGTATGTAAGACAGAGGCAGGCAGATCACCTGTGGTCCAGAGTTAGAGACCAGCCTAGACAAAATGGTGGAACCCCATCTCTGCTAAAAATACAAATAAAAGTAGCAGGAGGTTGTGGTGTGTGCCTGTAATTCCAGCTACTCAGGAGGCTGAGGCAGAATTCTGTGAACCCAGGAGGTGGAGGCTGCAGTGAGCCAAGCTTGCACTACTGTACTCCAGCATGAGAACACAGCAAGATTCATCTCAAAAACAAAACAAACAACAATAAATTTAAAAAAAAACTGTGTGGGTGGCAATTAGATTTTTAGGTGTAGAAAACAGTATTTTAAGCCACCAACTTTCTGTCATTACCAATAATCTAGAGTGAAAAATACAGATCAGCTTAGGAATGTGGATAATTCAGATCAACATGAAACATCTTGAAGATATTCCTCTCTACACAAGTATCCAAACTTTTTTTCAAAACAGGTATCTTAAACTTATCTATACAAAGCAAAATTAACCAAAAACATTTCACAAATAAAATAAAATAAAAACCTTTAGGGTATATTATGAATTGTGTATTGAAGTTATTCTCACCAAGGAAGACGAGGTTTCTGTAGTTCTCTAGCATCACATCTCTGTATAAATTCTGTTGTGCGGTGTTCAGGCATTGCCACTCTTCCAGAGAGAATTCTATGGTTACATCCATAAATGTCAATGGTCCCTGATAAACACACACACACACACACATACACACACACATATTTATCAAGCAGCCATGAGCAGAATTTTTAATTTGACTCAAGATAAAATAAGAGTAAAAAGAAGTGCTTCTAACTTATGGGAGCAGATGAAATCTATAAAATAATTCTCAACACAGAAATATATTCTAATGTATTCTCTAACTCTGTGTAAAGAGACTAGCATAACCCACAACATCGGTGAATATATAATAGTTTTTTGGATTACAAAGTATAAAATTCAAGGCAAAAACACAAATGTACATTATTTTATTTATTTTATTTTTTTTAATTGCATTTTAGGTTTGGGGGTACCTGTGAAGACATTCAAGATTGTTGCATAGGTACACACATGGCAGTGTGTACAAATGTACATTTTTAAGTGCTGTATTTGCATCAAACCAAATGAGCTGTGTACATTTTTCAGATGAAAAAGACATGTTGAGTTAGAAGATACCTCTCAAATTTCAATGTGTACGATGAACTGGAGATCTTTTCTGGCAGATTATTTTTTTCAAAAGATCTGAAATAGGGACTGAGTTTCTGAATTTCTAACAAATTCACCAGTAATGTAACTGTTTTTGGCCTGATAAGAATATTTTGTCAAACATCCAGTAAATGAAAGAACCTGTTTTTCCCAGTTTCTCTGGCCCATAAACACAAGGAAAGAGATTTCTGCAAATTGGCCATGTAATTCTAATTAGAAGCCTGGGCTGATAACCACTTAGCTAAGAATTACCTCTCAAGTTTGAATGACCTTATAAATCTCTTGGTAACTGTCAATGCTGATGCTGCTCCCCCTGGCCTCATCATTAGTATTAGTTAGAGAAAACAGGCACAGCACAGAATCCCTTACGCTCAGCACTCTTGTCACAACACATATAATTCTGGTACAAATGAAGACAACAAGTCTCCATCCTACAATATCATATTATTTGCTGGATCTTTAGAAGGAAGTAATGACTGAATAAGTCTGCATTTGGAAAACAACATGTACACAGTTATTAATGCAATGTTTATAAAGCAAGTACAATGTGATCAAGAGTATGTTACAGAGAACTATGCTTGGAATAACATATTATGAGATTTAATCTTCATAACACCCTGGGATTAGTACTGTGTCTAATAATTCCCATTTTTTAAATAAAAAGCCCAGCATTTTTATTTACTTTTCTGTTTCTCTGTAATTGGTTGTTAAAAAGAATGTATAGAATAAAAACTAAATATAGACAGATGAGAGGGATACAGAAAAAGAAAGAGGTTAATGCAGTTTAGAGAAATTATTATTGTATTTATGTTTACTTTCTTGTTAATCATTTAACAACTACTGGATATGAAGGGATAGAAAACAAGTTGCTAAATGGAGAGTCT
Organism: Cebus imitator; assembly: GCF_001604975.1. Classification (NCBI taxonomy): domain Eukaryota; kingdom Metazoa; phylum Chordata; class Mammalia; order Primates; family Cebidae; genus Cebus; species Cebus imitator. Next base: position 83,878 of record NW_016108239.1, on the reverse strand, counting down.
CTGCAAGTGCTGGTGTTAATAGAAAATTTAAAAATTAAGACCTTGAAATACATATTTGATGTTTTTCATTTACCTCCTTTTGGGTTTCAGGAAATTGTGTGCAACAGCTCTAGAAAGGTAGCAGGATTCATCAAGGCACAGTGACCCACGCCTGCAATTCAGGCACTTTGGGAGGCTGAGGCAGGCAGATTACGAGGTCAGAAATTTGAGACCAGCCTGGCCAATGCAGTGAAGCCCCATCTCTATTAAAAATACAAAAATTCGCTGGGTGTGGTGGTGTGCGAAGGGTGCTAAGGAGGCCGAGGCAGAAGAATTGCTTAGAATCCCAGAGGTAGAGGTTGCAGTGAGCTAAGATCACAGCACTGCACTCCAGCCTGGGCTACAGAGCAAGGCTCTGTCAAAAAAGAAAAAAGAAAATAAGATGCCAGGATTCACCACCCAAACTCTGATTTTCTCAGAGTTCTGAGAGTTCTGAGAGTTCTCAGAGTTCTTTTCTCAGTTCTGAGGCAAGACTCTAGGGTGGAGCCAAACCTAAATGAAGCCCCCAAATAAGGTGATTCTGAGCAGAACTGAGTCCGGGAGAGTAGAAATGTACAATTCTACTCTCTATGCCTCTAAGAGGAATTTCCAGTTCTGTTTTTCCTATGTTTACTTAATGCCATTTACTTAACTTAAATGCCAGAGTTTGTGTAATTTTTATCTTTTTTAGCCACTGTGTCTTCAATTTTATAACATACACTAATAGGCAATTAAAACAAATCTTTTAAGATTTTCTAGGATAATTTTCTTAGAAGATAAATATGTATTCTTAGCAAGGTAAAATAAAAATAGTAAAAACAACTATTCTGGCCCTAAATATCTCTTAAGATGATGACATCAGAAGTCACAATAATATAAAGTGGCCCAAGTAAACCCTAAGATTTCTTGCATATGTCTATTTATTGCACCAATCTTATAATTCTTTCTTTTTTCTTTTTTGAGATGGAGTCTCACTCTATCACCCAAGCTGGAGTACAGTGGCATGGTCTCGGCTCACTGAAAACTCTCTCTCCCACATTCAAGAAATTCCCTGTCTCAGCCTCCTGAGTAGCTGGAATTTTAGGCACCTACTACCACGCCTGGCTAATTTTTGTATTTTAGTAGATACAGGGTTTCACCATCTTGGCCAGGCTGGTCTTGAACTCCTGACCATGTGATCCACCTGCTTCAGTGTCCCAAAGTGCTGGGATTACAGGTGTGAGCCACTGCACTCAGCCCCAACTATATGATTTTTCATTCAACAATGTATCTAGTTGCTAGTCTAGAATAAAATTTCCTGGATGGTAAAAAATGTAACCGTTTCAAATATTTTCTGAATGGCCATAAAAAATAATTTAAAACATACTTTATTTGTTTGAATCTCCAGGTCTTGTTTTTCAACCAAGTTCCAGGAAACTGGAGAAACTTTCATCTGGATACCAAAGACATCTTTTGTATGAGGGCAGGAACAAACACAGGCTGACTCATTTCTCTCATAGTGAGACTTAGAAGGATTAACCACTCTTGTCTGACTGACACAGTTCTGCTCTGGATATCCTCAGATTTCTCAATGACACCAAACTGACTGTGAGAGGGCTTCCAGTAAGCATGGGCTGATGGCCCAATGGAGCCAGGCAGGGTAAACTCAGGCTTATTCTAAACAGAAAATGGAACTGCCCTGGTGTAGCTCCAGAACCTGGATTATCTTCTCCTGACTAGCTAGCTCTTGAGTAAGAGGAAGCAGAATAATACCGTACTATAGAACCACATTTTACAGGTAGGTGTAGTTGTGATTATGCTCTGGATACACTGTGGTCTTGAACTCTCACTCTGAAGATGCTTTTTTACACATGCAGATTTTGCCATCTGATTCTGTTTACACCTGGAGCCTCTCACATAAATATAGCAGGTCACTGGGTAAGAGATGAAAAGCTCAAAGAGCCACATTCTCAAAAAGAAACTTTAAACATTCATTGTTGACATCTCACAATGCAGAAAAGGCCTCTTGTTGGTTTTCAGTACATTTTTTATTCTACGTCTGGCCCTGTTTTGTAATACCAGGCAGAGGTCAGAACTTACGTGCAGATTCGAGGTGGGATCAACCAGGCTCTGCATTCTTGGGTGTTACAGCAAGTGGAGTACAATCAAATGAGAAAGCCCCTCTTACAGCTGCTCTAGTACATTCTAAGTGATATGTCCACCTAAAAAGAAAAAGCCAAGTCAATGTGAATATGAGTAGACAGTGTATTTGAGCCAAATTTGAGAACTGTAACTTGGCAGCAAAGATTTAAGTTGCCTGGAATCTATACTTTAATTAGCAGTAGTTACCAGTGAATTTGTAAGGGTTAAAAAAAGGACAGAGAATGGGCTGATACAAAAATTCTTATTTATTTACAGAAATAACATTAATTATTGATTGTATATAAATAGTCAAGATTTAGGGTTTTGGTTATGGTACCCAGTGTGATATTAGTAGTTTTATTTGTAGCTACTAATGGCAACAGCAAACAACTTTAAGAGATAAATATAGTTCAAAGGTGAAAACAATGACAAAATTTTGCTCTCATTTTAATGTATCTGAGTTCGACAACTGAAAGAATTTGTATTTCTCAAATAAAAGGTTTTTTTCCCCCAAATCTCAAGATTCAGAATTTGGATCTGCAGTTTTAGGTACTGGATTGCTGGAATAGCAAGATATTACCTGCATCTTTGGTCATTATAGTAAGAGGAAATTTTTGGGCCTTTTAGCAAGAGGAGGAAGGGAAAACTGGAGATTCTCATGACTACATGTCATTACTCTGACAGGGTTTCTGGGTCAGCCTCATGGTCTGGGAATCAGTTTCAGCTCTGAAACGAACAAGTCACCGAAAGAGGTAAAATGACTGATTGCTGCCCTGTGAAGTTTGTAAAAATCTGATCTAGCCTCTCTAGAAGTGACTGAAGGAGACTACAGATAGCAAATACGCAGAGACACAATTCTACCTGCGTATTCAGGGGACAGCATGCACTCTGCAACACAATTATGAGTTTACTGGAAGGCAGAGGGGAAAATCCTTGCTACAGTTAAGCTTGGTTGGCACCTTATGTGTTTATATCATTTCTGATTATTCTAGACAGTATTGGGAAAGTAAAATTAAAAGAAAATTTTTCTCCAGCCCCAGAGAAACTCCACAATAATAGAAAGAGAAAAAAAATGTTTTATTATGCAATTAAACAAGAATGTTACATATATCAAAGTCAATCTGCTTAAAAAATTGCACAGACAGAAAAATGGTCACCATAATTATTACAGAAGTAGAAGAATTTATAGCAGATCACACATTGTTCATTCTAAATTCACCTGATAACTAGGGTGGCCATCCATGTATGCTAATTGGTTATATTCAGTAACAAAATGAACTTTTCACAGCTTCATGACAGAAGGCAATTTTGTACCTTGAAGCCAGGTGCCTGCTGAAGGTAGACACTGACTCTCCAAAATAAATGGTTGAATAGGGTGCTACCTTTCTGGCTTTTTACATTTTAAAGCAATGGCTCTCTACTCCCTGAGCACTAGAGGCTATAGCCCCTCCTGCTTGCCCACTCCTGGTGGCTAGTGTCCTCTCTTGACTCCTACCATCCAACACAGAGGCACAGCTCACAGCACACAGCTTACAGCTGACATTTCACATCTTATGTAAACCTCAATTGCCAAAGCAGCACTCCAGTGCCACATTAGAGACTGAAGCCTGAGCTGTAGGAGGAGAGCCTGCAATCCTCCTGGGTAGAACTGTAGCTTCCAAATAGTGAGAATAGGAGCAGTGTTTCAGCAACAGTTTCTGTTTATAATGCTGTCATACAAAAAATACTGCTGGATTTCTAGCATGAGTCTAGATAGAGACAGAGCCAATACCTCTCACTGTGACCATGCACCTCATTAACAGATGCCATGAGATACTAAAAGAACTTCTGAAAGACACCCAAAGCTTTAAAAAGAAAAAAAGCTCTCAGTCAGAGCAAGATTACATTGAAAAAAAAAAAAAAGTTAAAAGCATCTTAAGAAAAACATCAGATTACATACAAGATTGTCAGCCAGAAAAGATTTTCCTTAAAGAAATTTATCACTAGGCATCACACTACTAGATTTCAAACTATACTACAAGGCTACGGTAATCCAAACAGCATGGTACCGATACCAAAACCAATGGAACAGAACAGAGGCCTCAGGTGCAACACTACACTTCTACAACCATCTGACCTTTGACAAATCTGACAAAAACAAGCAATGGGGAAAGAATTCCCTGTTTAATAAATGGTGTTGGGAAAACTGGCTAGCCATGTGCAGAAAGCAGAAACTGGACCCCTTCCTGACACCTTACACTAAAATTAATTCCAGATGGATTAAAGATTTAAACATAAGACCTAACACCACAAAAACCCTAGAAGAAAACCTAGGCAAAACCATTCAGGACATGGGCATAGGCAAGGACTTCACAACCAAAACACCAAAAGCATTGGCAAGAAAAGCCAAAACAGACAAATGGGACCTAATCAAACTTCACAGCTTCTGCACAGCAAAAGAAACAGTCATTAGAGTGAATCAGCAACCAACAGAATGAGAAAAATTTTTTTGCAATCTACCCATCTGTCAAAGGGCTAATATCCAGAATCTGCAAAGAACTAAAACCAATTTACAAGAAAAAAACAAACAAGCCCATTCAAAAGTGGGCGAAGGATATAAACAGTCACTTTACAAAAGAAGACATACACAAGGCCAACAAACATATGAAAAAATGCTCATCATCACTGGTCATTAGAGAAATGCAAATCAAAATCACGCTGAGATACCATTTCACGCCAGTTAGAATGGCGATCATTAAAAAATCTGGAGACAACAGATGCTGGAGAGGATGTGGAGAAATGGGAACATTTTCACACTGCTGATGGGAGTGTAAATTAGTTCAACCATTGTGGAAGACAGTGTCGTAATTCCTCAAGGACCCAGAAATAGAAATTCCATTTGATTCAGCAATCCCATTACTGGGTGTATATTCAAAGGATTATAAATTATTCTACTGTAAGGACACATGCACACAAATGTTCATTGCAGCACTGTTTACAATAGCAAAGACTTGAAACCAACCCAAGTGCCCATCAATGATAGACTGGACAGGGAAAATGTGGCACATATATACCATAGAATACTATGCAGCCATCAAAAACGATGAGTTCATGTCCTTAGTAGGGATGTGGATGAATCTGGAAACCATCATTCTCGGCAAACTGACACAAGAACAGGAAATCAAACACCGCATGTTTTCACTCATAGCCGGGTGTTGAATGAGAACACATGGACACAGGGAGGGAAGCATCACACACTGAGGTCTGGGGGGAGGCGGGGAATAGGGGAGGGACCGCAGAGCGGGGGGAGTTGGGGAGAGAGAGCATGGGGAGAAATGTCAGATATAAGTGATGGGGAGGAAGGCAGCAAATCACACTGCCATGTGTGTACCTATGCAACAATCTTGCATGTTCTTCACATGTACCCCAAAACCTAAAACGCAATAAAATAAAAATTTTAAATTAAATAATTAAAAAGAAATTTATCTCTAAACACTCAAAGTGTACAGCTACTCTCAGCATGAGAAACATAAGCACTATGAAGAAAAGGGTCATACTCTCGGCAGAATTTTATAAGTTTCTCTTTTATCTCTGCTGCTCTGTCATCTCCTGCCATTGAATGGGGGATCTCTATTGATATATATCTCACAATTTCCACCAGCACTGTTTGATGGAAATTGGACTCTGACTTTGTTCATATAGTGGAATATATTTAAGCTCGGAACATAGATAACTGAAGAGCTATTATAGTGTTTGGATGGCCACATCACTTGTGTTTATTTGCCCTGTAACAGTTTATTTGTTCTGTAATAGCAGCATTCAAATTTAGTAAAATAAAACACACTAAACTTATGCTTACCTATAGTTATCACTACTAGATAAATTAAAGAGCGTGTCAGACTAATATCTCCTGTAACAATTTGGTAGTAAATTTATTTTGGATACTAGATATAAATATCTAAGTATAAATAATTTTAATGTAGTAGTCATAATGTATGTAGGATTTTTTAAAAATTGTCTTTAACCATAATTCAATAAAAGCAGTTTAAATTTAAAAAGTATTAATGACAATATTAATATAACTATTTAAGAAATGTATTTAGGCCAGGAGTGGAGGCTTATGCCGGTAATATCAGCACTTTGAGAGGCCGAGGCATGTGGATCCCTGGGGTCAGGTGTTTCCAACCAGCCTGGCCAACATGGTGAAACCCTGTTTTTACTAAAAATGTAAAAAAAAGAAAGAAAGAAAGAAAAAAGAAGCCTGACATGGTGGTAGGTGCCTGTAATCCCAGCTCCTGAAGAAGCTGAAGCAGGAGAATCACTTGAACCCTGGAGGTAGAGGTTGCAGAGAGCTGAGATCACTCACATGAGTGCACTCAGGCCTGGGCAACAAGAGCCAAACTCCATCTCAAAAAAAAAGAAAGAAAAAAATGCATTCAAAGTTAATATTATGGACCTATAAATAATATTGTTTAATTTATGTAAGTGCATGTTATCTACAAACACTACACATAACTATGCTAAATGATCCATAGATATAAACAGAAGTCAAAGTACAACTACAGACTCCACTGTTCAGTTTATATACTGAACTGCTTTTGCTTTTGCAGTGTAAGTACTTATTCCAGCAAGTATTCATTAATTACCTTGGATAATAACTTTCCTATCTAACAAACGTAATCAGTATCTTTTAGACTTTTTCATTTTGTAAAGCTAAATTTAATCTCATCCTTGTGTTCAACTTTTGTGTTCTCTTACAATGAGCTTTAATCTAAACAAATCTGTGTCTACTTTAAAAGACTAAATATAGAAAATATAAATATTTGCCAAAGGAGAAATGAAAAGCAATAAATCTGAGGTTCTAAATGAATACAATCCTGAGTCAATAAGAATGAGAAAAGGTTTATTTAGCTGTTACAATTATTTAAACATATTTTCTGAAAAGCACAGAAAAAACCTAATCTAAATGCTTTAAGGGAGATAAGCAAAATATCCCGATTTTCAGATAGAAGAATAAAGCCACTTATTTCTCATTTGTTTTCTCCTAAAGCCAGGTCTCTGGACATGGTTTTGAACCCTTAGACATCTGAATTTTAGTAGACACTGGATTCAGGCATCTAAGAAGTAGCCCTTGGCATACTGTGCACTTGGAAGAATGTTTATGGGGGAAAAAAGCAGAAGAGAAAAAGCGTTATAAAAAGTTCATGGTTGCGTATGAATAAATCAAGTTCTTGAGTCGGATAAAGAGACTTAGATTCTTACACAATAACTGTGGTAGACTACAACAACCCACAGACGATTAGACAGATTTTTAAGACAGAAAATTAACAGAGATATTAGGACCTAAACTCAACACTTAACCAAACAGTCCAAATATACATCTACAAAACTCTCCATCTAAAAACAAGATAATATACACTCTTTTTATTATTATACGGCACATACTCAATTTATTGACAACACAGATGAGCGCAGTGGCTCACACCTGTAATCCCAGCACTTTGGGAGGTGAGGCAGGCGGATCATACGAGGTCAGAAGTAAAAGACCAGCCTGGCCAACATGGTAAAACCCGATCTTTACTAAAAATACAAAAATGAGCTGGGTGTGGTCATAGGAACCTGTATTCTCAGCTACCCTGGAGGATGAGGCAAAAGAATTGCTTGATTTTAGGAGGCATAGTTTCAGTGAGCTGAGATTGCATCACTGTACTCCAGACTGGGTGACACAGTGAGACTCGGTCTCAAAAAGAAAATAAAAAAACAAAACATTGGCCACACAATCAGAAATAAAACAATCCTCAGCAAATTCAAAAATCCCAAAATCATACCAATCACACACACAGACGACAGTTTAATAAAAATACAGTTCAATTTAAAAAAATACTTGATACTATATAGCTACATGGAAATTAACCTCCATTTAAATGACTTTGAGGTAAATAATGAAATTAAGGCAGAAACTAAGAAATTCTTTAAAACAAATGAGAACAAAGATACAACATAATCTCTGCAACACAGCTAAGACAATATTAACATGAAAATTTATATCATTTAATGTTTACATCAAAAAGGTATAAAGAGCTAAATTTAAACTTAATATCAGCAATAAAAGAATGGGAGAAGCAAGAGCAAATCAACTCCTTAGCTAGCAGAAGACAAGAAATAACCAAAATCAGATCTGAAATAAAGGAGATTTAGACATTAAAAACTATACAAAAGATTAAATAATCTAAGAGTTAAATCTTTAAAAAATATTATAAGCTACTAAATACTTTACTAGATAGATTAATAAAAAAAAAAGAAAAAGAAAAGCTTCAAACTTGAGATGACAAAAGGGACATTGTTACTGACCCCACAAAAATATAAATAACTACTGAAGTCTAGAATGAACAGCTCTATGCACACAAACTAGAAAATCTAGAAAACAATGGATACACTTCTAGACAAACACATCCTCCCAAGAGTGAACAAAAGAGAAATTGAGTCCCTGAATAGACTAATAACAAGCTCCAATACTGAATTTGTAATAAATAGCCTACCACCAAAAAAAGCTCAGTACCAGACAGATTCACAGCTGAATTCTACCAGATGTACAAAGAAGACCTACTACCATTTCTACTAAAACTATTTCAAATAAATTGAGAAAGAGTGACACCTCACCAAGTCATTGTATAAGAACATCGTTCTTATACCAAAACCTGGCAGAAATAAAACAAAAATAGAAAACTTGAAGCCAATATCTTTGATAAACATTGATAAAAAAAAAAATCCTCAACAAAATACCAGCAAATCAAATCTAGCTGTACATCAAATAATGAATCCACTATGTTCAACTATCTTTTGTCTGTGGGATGCAAGACTGGTTCAACATACAAAAATTAATAAATGCTATAAATCACAAACAGAACTAAACATAAAAAACACAAAATTATTTCAATACATGTAGAAATAACTTTCAATAAAATTTAACATCTTTTTTTATTAAAAGCTCTCAACAAACTATGCATTGAAGGCACATACTTCAAAATAATGAGTTATCTATGACAAACCAAAAGCCAAAATACTGAATGAAAACAAGCAGGAAGTATTTCTCCTTGAAAACTGGAGAACGACAAAACTGCCTTCTCTCACCACTCTTACCTAACATAGAATTTGAATTTCCAGAAAGAGCAATCAGGCAAGATAAAAAATATAAACTTTCAAACAGAAAGAGAAGAAGTCAAACCATCCCTGTTTGCAGATAACATAATTTCCTATTTAGAAAATCCTACAGTCTCAGTGCAAAAGCTCTTTAAACTGACAAGCAACTTTAGCAGAGTTTCAAAATACAAATAGATATACTAATATCAGTAGCATTCCTGTACATCAGCAACAACAAAAAAAAAAAAAAAAAAAAAAAAAAAAAAAAAAAAAAAAAAAAATTCCATTCACAATATCTAGGTATACAGTTAACCAGGGTGGCGAAAAATTTCTTAGAAAAGAATTTTTTTTTCCATTTATTTTATTGCATTTTAGGTTTTGGGGTACATGTGAAGAACATGTAAGATTGTTGCATAGGTACACACGTGGCAGTGTGATTTGCTGCCTTCCTCCCCATCACCTACATCTGGTATCTCTCCCCTTGCTATCTCTCCCCAACTCCCCATGCCCCACCACCCCTTCCCTATTTCCCCCCAACTGACCCCAGTGTGTAGTGCTCCCCTCCCTGTGTCCATGTGTTCTCATTGTTCAACACCCGCCTATGAGTGAGAACATGCGGTGTTTGATCTTCTGCTCTTCTGTCAGTTTGCTGAGAATGATGGTTTCCAGGTTCATCCATGTCCCTACAAAGGACACAAACTCATCGTTTTTGATGGCTGCATAATATTCCATGGTTATAAAACACTGAATAAAGAAGTCAAAGATGAAACAAACAAATGGAAAACCGTTTTATGCTCATAAATAGAAAAGACCAATATTAGTAAGATAGTCATACTACCCAACAAAATTTGTAGCTTTAATGCTATTTCTATTAAACCACTGATACCATTTTTAACAACAACCAAAACTATTTTATATTTCATTATGAAATGACAACAACAACAAACAAATAGCTAATGCAATCCTAAGCAAAAAGCATAAAACTGAAAGCATTACATTACCAACCTCAAACTATACTACAGGGCTACGGTAACCAACGCGACATTGTACCAGTGCAACACAATACAGGCCTAGAAATAATGTCACATACCTACAACCATCTGACCTTTAAAAAAGGCGATAAAAGGAATTTGGGAGGAAATCTCTTTTTAATAAATGGTGCCGAAATAACTAGATAGTACTATGTAGAAGACTGAAACCAGATTCCATCCTTACACCATGTACAGAGCTTAAAGGCTTAAATACAAAACTTAAGGTTGTAAAAATAAATAAATAAATAAAAACACTGACAGATAATCTAGGAAATACCATTCTAAACCTACAAACTGGCAAAGACCTCACGATGAAGGTACAAAAGCAACTACCAACAAAAGCAAAAATTGATAAATGGGACCTAATTAAACTAAAAACTTTCTTCATAGAAAAAGAAACTATTAAGAGAGTGAACAACCTACAGAATTAAACACACACACACACACACACAAACACACACACACACACACACACACACAAACACACACTTGCAAACTATGCTTCTGTCAAGGGTCTCATATACAGAATCTATTAAAAAAACATAAAACGGGAATTTCCACCAAGACAGCCAAATAGGAACAGTTCAGGAGTACAGTTCCCAGCAAGAGCTACTCAGAAGGCAAGTAATCTCCACATTTTCAATCAAAGTACCAGGTTCATCTTAATAGAACTGGTTGGACAGTGGGTGTAGCCCATGGAGGGCAAACCAAGGCAGGGTGGGAGGTAGCCTCACCTGGGAGCTGCAACGAGCTGGAGGGGATTCCCTTCTACCCAATGGAGGCCGCTGGGGACATCCGGTCACTCCAGAGCTCGGGTTCCGATGCTGCGCTTCCCTTGTGATCTTTGCAGCCCACAGACCAGGAGATCCCCCGCATGCCAACATGCACCGCAACTTTTCAGGGCAAATCTGAGCTGCTGATTCAGCTGCCGCCTTGAGTTCAGGGCAAAAATCTCAGTAGCTGTTTTGACTGGCTCCTGGAACACCTGCGAGACACAGTCACCCATACACCTGAGAGAAAGTGGGTTGAAGGCGGCGAGCCAGGTCATCTGGCTCGGCGGGTCCCACCCCTACAGAAACAAGCAAACTGAATCCTACTGGCTTGGGATTCTCACAGCCAGAATAGCAGTGGTTTGAGCTCCACCCCAGACAGTCTAGCTCCGCGGCAGGAGGGACATTCACCATTACCAAGGCAGCTCTAACCTTACCTATGTAAACAAAAGCAAAAAGAAATTTACACAGCAGCTTGGGGGAGCCCAGAGCTGGTGGCAGCTCAAAAATGCCTCTGCAGGCAGACTGTGACTTGACTCCCTTTTTGCTGGGTAGAACATGTTTGAAAAAAAGGAAGCAGCCTGTCAGAAACTTATACATACAGCCACACCTTCCCGGGACAGAGCACCTGGTTGGGAGTTTCGTGCAGCAGACTTAAACGTTCCTGCCCAGCATTTCTGGAGGGAGTAACAAAGCTTCCAGCACAGCATCTGAGCTCTGACAAGGGACAGATTGCCTTCTCAAGCGGCTCCCTGACCCCTGTATATCCAAAGAGTCACCAGACACAGGAGAGCTCTGGCTGTCATCTGGTGAGTATCCTTCTGGTATGAAGCTACCAGAGGAAGGAAAAGACAGCAATCCTTGCTGTTCTGCACTCCCTGCAGGTAATTCCCAGGCAAGCAGGGTCTGGAGTGAACCTCCAGCAGACCTGCAGCAGAGGGGCCTATTAGAAGGAAAACTAAAAAACAGAAAAAAATAGTCTCAACATCAACAAAAAGAGCGTCAACTCAGAGACCTCATTCGAAAGTTATCAACTTCAAAGACCAAAGGTAGATAAATACATGAAGATAGGAAGAAAGCAGCACAAAAAGAATAAAAACACCAAAAACCAGAATGCCTCTCCTCCTCCAAGGGATCACAACTCCTCACCAGCAAGGGAAGAAAACTGGATGGAGAATAAGTTTGATGAAATAACAGAAGGAGGCCTCAGGAGGTGAATAATCACAAACTTCTCTGAGCTAAAGGAACATGTTCTAACCCAGTGAAAAAAAACTAAGAACCTTGAAAAAAGGTTAGATGAAATGCTAACTAGAATAACCAACTCAGAGAACTTAAATGACTTGATGGATCTGAAAAACACAGCACAAGAACTTTGCAAACCACACAAAAGTTTCAACAGCCGAGTCAATCAAGCAGAAGAAAAGATATCAGAGATTGAAGATAAGCTCAATAAAATAAAACGAGAAGGCAAGATCAGAGAAAAAAGACTTAAAGGAAATGAACAAAGCCTCCAGGAAATATGGGATTATGTGAAAAGACCTAATCTACATTTCATCAGTGTGCCTGAAAGTGACAGGGAAAATAAATCCAAGCTGGAAAACATTATTCAGGATAGCATTCAGAACTTACCCAACCTAGGAAGGCAGGCCAACATTCAAATCCAGAAAATATAGAGAACACCACAAACATATTCCTCAAAAAGAGCAACCTCAAGACACATAATCATCGGATTCACCAAGGTTGAAATGAAGGAAAAAAATGCTAAGAGCAGCCTGAGAGAAAAGTCAGGTTATCCACAAAGGAAAGCCCTTCAGACTCACAGCGGATCTCTCAGCAGAAACCCTACAAACCAGAAGAGAGTGGGAAGTCAATATTCAACATCCTTAGAAAAAGAACTTCAAGTCCAGAATTTCATATCCAGCCATACTAAGCTTCATAAGTGAAGGAGAAATAAAATCCTTTATGAACAAGCAATTGCTGTGAAATTTTGTCACCACCAGACCTGACCTACAAAAGCACCTGAAGGAAGCACTAAACATGGAAACAACCAGTAGGAGCCACTGCAAAAATGTAACAAATGATAAAGACCATCAACACAAAGAAGAAATTGAGTCAACTAACGGGCAAAACAACCAGCTAGTATCAAAATGGCAGGATCAAATTCACATGTAACAATATAAACCTTAAATGTAAATGGCCTAAATGCCCCAATTGAAAGACATAAACTGGGAAACTGGATTAAAAGTCAAGACCCATCAGTGTGCTGTATTCCGGAGACCCATCTCACATGCAAAGACACACAGACTCAACATAGGGAGATGGAGAAAAACCTACCAAGGAAATGGAGAGAGAGAAAAAAAAAGCAGGAGTTGCAATCCCAGTCTCTAATAAAACGGACTTTAAGCCAACAAACATAAAAAGAGACAAAGAAGGGCATTACATAGTAAAAGTATCAATGCAACAAGAAGAGCTAACTATCCTAAACATATATGCACCCAAAACAGGAGCACCCAGGTTCTTAACAACCTACGAAGAGACTTAGACTCCCACACAACAATAGTGGGAGACTTTAATACTTCACTGCCAATATTAGACAGATCAATGAGACAGAAAATTAACAAGGATATTCAGGACTTGAACTCAAATCCGGATCAAGTGGACCTAATAGACATCTACAAAACTCTCCACCTGAAATCCACAGATTATACATTCTTCTCAGCACCACATTTCACTTGCTCTAAAATTGACCACATAATTGGAAGTAAATCACTCCTCAGTAAATGCAAAATGGAAATCATAACAACCAATCTCTCAGACCACAGTGCAATCAAATTAGAAAAACATAGCACTAAGAAACTCACGCAAGACTGTACAATTGCATGGAAACTGAACAACCTGCTCCTGAATGACTACTGGTTAAATAATGAAATGAAGGCAGAAATGAAGGTGTTCTTCAAAACCAATGAGAAAAAAGACACAATGTACCAGAATATCTGGGACACATGTAAGCAGTGTCTAGAGGAAAATTTATAGCACTAAATGCCCACATGAGAAGCAAGGAAAAATCTAAAATTGATACCTTATTGTCAAAATTAAAAGAACTAGAGGACCGAGATCAAACAAATTCAAAAGCTAGCAGAAGACAAGAAATAACTAAGATCAGAGCAGAACTGAAGGAGCTAGAGACACAAAAAAAAAACTCTTCGAAACAAATCAATAAATCAAGGAACTGATTTTTTGAAAAGATCAACAAAATAGACTGCTAGCAAGACTAATAAAATGAAAAGAGAGAAGAATCGAATAGATGCACTGAAAACTGATAAAGGGGATATCACCACTGATTCCACAGAAATACAAACTACCATCAGAGATTACTACAAACAACTCTATGCACATAAACCAATAAATTTAAAAGAAATGGATAAATTTCTGGACACTTACACCCTCCAAGACTAAACCAGGAAGAAGTGGAATCCCTGAATAGACAAATAACAAGGTCTGAAGTTGAGGCAGCAATTAATAGCCTACCAACCAAAAACATTCCAAGTCTAGACAGGTTCACAGCCAAATTCTACCAGATGTAAAAAGAGGAGCTGATACCATTCCTTCTGAAACTATTCCCAACAATACAAAAAGAGGGAATACTCCCGAACTCATTTTATGAGACCAACATCATCCTAGTACCAAAAACTGGCAGAGATACAACTAAAAAAAGAAAATTTCAGGCCAATATTCATGATGAAAAATGATGCAAAAATCTTCAATAAAATACTGGCAAACTGAAAGCAACAGCCCATCAAAAAGACTGTCCATCATGATTGAGTAGGCTTCATCCCGGGGATTCAAGGCTGGTTCAACACATGCTAATCTATAAATGTAATCCATCATATAAACAGAACCAAAGACAAAAACCACACGGCTATCTCAATAGATGCAGAGAAGACCTTTGACAACATTCAACAGCCCGTTATCTAAAAATTCTCAATAAACTAAATGTAAATGGAAGTGTCTCAAAATAATAAAAGCTATCTATGACAAACCCACAGCCAATATCATGCTGAATGGGCAAAAGCTGGAAGCATTCCCTTTGAAAAGTGGCACTAGACAAGGGTGCCCTCTCTTACCATTTCCATTCAACATAGTACTGGAAGTTCTAGCCAGAACAATCAGGAAAGAAAAGGAAATAAATGGTATTCAATTAGGAGAGGAGGAAATCAAATTGTCTCTATTTGCAAATGACATGACTACATATTTAGAAGACCTCATTGTCTCAGTCCAAAATCTCCTTAAGATGATAAGCAACTTCAGCAAGGTGTCAGGATACAAAATCAAAGTGCAAAAATCACAAGCATTCTTATACACCAATAACAGACAAACAGATAGCCAAATCACGAACCAATTACCATTCACATTGCTAAAAAGAGAATAAAATACCTAGGAATACAACTGACAAAGGACATGAAGGACCTATTCAAGGAGAACTATAAACCACAGCTCAAGGATAAGAGAGGACACACACAGATGGGAAAACATTCCATGCTCAAGGTTAGGGAGAATCAATATCATGAAAATGGCCATAATGCCCAAAGTAATTTATGGATTCAATGCTATCCCCATCTAGCAACCACTGACCTTCTTCACAGAACTGGAAAAAAACACCTTAAATGTCATATGGAACCAAAAAAGAACTCACATTGCCAAGACAATCCTAAGCAAAAAGAACAGAGCTGGAGGCATCACGCTTCCTAACTTCAAACTATACTATAAGGCCACAGTAATCAAAACAGCATGGTACTGGTACCAAAACAGAGATATACACCAATGGAACTGAATAGAGGCCTTGAAAGTAACTCCACATACCTATAACCATCTGATCTTTGACAAACCTGACCAAAAAAAGCAATGGGGAAAGAATTCCCTGTTTAATAAATGATGTTGGGAAAACTGGCTCACCATGTGCAGAAAGTTGAAGCTGGATACTTTCCTTATACCTTATACAAAAATTAACTCCAGATGGATTAAAGATTTAAACATAAGACCTCACACTATAAAAACCCTAGAAGAAAACATAGGCAATACCATTGAGGATATAGACATAGGCAAGGACTTCATGACCAAAGCACCAAAAGCAATGGCAACAAAAGCCAAAATAGACAAATGGGATCTAATTAAACTTCAGAGCTTCTGCACAGCAAAAGAAACTATCATTACAGTGAACCAGCAACCAACAGAATGGAAAAGAATTTTTGCAAACCACCCAACTGACAATGGGCTTATATCCAGAATCTACAAAGAAATAAAACAGATTTACAAGATAAAAAGGAACAACCAGAGAAAGCTCGTGAGGAGACATGAAACTGCTCACCCACAATCTACTGAGCTCGCATGTGCGGGGGGTGGGGCCTCGTGGCTTCCCCCTGCGCCTCCAGGCCACGGAGGTCCGCATCTGCCCCGTGGAGTTCAACCCCCAATTCGTGGCGCATATGATACCCAAGGTGGAGTGGGCGTCGTTCCTGGAGGCGGTCGATAACTTGCACCTGGTCCAGGTGCCTAAAGGGCCGGTTGAGGGGTATGAGGAGAATGAAGAGTTTCTGAGGACCATGCACCACCTCCTGCTGGAGGTGGAAGTGGTGGAGGGCACCCTGCAGTGCCGGAGTCTGGACGTATGTTCCCCATCAGCCGTGGGATCCCCAACATGCTGCTGAGTGAAGACGAATCTGAGAGTTGATCGTGCCAGGCGCCAGTTTTTCTTGTTATGACCGTGTGTATTTTTGTTGTGTATCCCCAACCCTTGACCCAATAACACACCAAATACACAGTGCTCTTGAGCTCCATAGTATATATTTTTTTCTCATTAAAGGTTCAAAACCAAAAA
>NW_016108239.1:58504-64209 GCF_001604975.1 Cebus imitator | reverse complement strand
AAAAAAAAAAAAAATCCATGGGTGGGAGAGAGTATAATGTAGGTGGAAGAAATGGTTTGTGCTACAGATAGTGGCCCAGGTGGAGCTGCACTCTAGCTTATTTCTGTGTCCATGGAGGTAGATGAAAATACAAACAGATGGTCCAGAACCCTAGGTTGGTGGAGAAAACAGGTTGCTGCTGCAGATTGAGTGTCTGAGGATAGGTATATGCCAGGAGACTCGTAGATACTTTAGCAGGTTTTTGGCAAGAAACAACAGGATTGAAAAGGCTGTGGTGAAATTTCTAAGTGTGCTTTCTTGTCCTGGGAGGGCTGCAGACACAGCAATGTCTAGTGGGTATGTTTGTGAGTGGGTGAAAACCCTGTGGTGGCACTGTGGGAAAAGAGGGTCTGCTATCAGAACTCCTTTCTTCTAAGTTTTCAACTGTTTCTCACCCTGAGAGAAGACCTGGAATCACAGGACAATGGTGTGACAGCCTGTGTACAGTAAACTAAAGCCTCCATTCCCAGACACCCAGAGTTTTACTCCAACCCAGGCCAGGCCAGGCCTCTGTGATATCTTTATTTTGTCATCAATTCTGTAAAGTTTGCTGAACTTCAAGCATTTCTCCAACACCAACTCATTGTCTGTTATTTTAATTCTGGCACCACCCAGAGTCAGCACAGATTCTAATTCAGGGCTCGGTCCCACAACATTGTCCTTACTGCAGATGTCAGTCACAAACCTCATGGGCTCATCTATACTTATGAGTTACTGTTTAAAAATTGGAGATTTTGATAATCTCCCTCAAGTTCAATTATTTGATAGAGCTACTCACAGAACTCAGAAAAACACTCTATTTATGTTTACCAGTTTATTTTAAAAGATACAACCCCGGACAAGTCAAATGGAAGAAATGTATAGAACAAATAAAAAGATGGTCAGAAACGAAGCATATAGATAATCCAGGTGAATAGCTGTAATTAATAAAATTCTCCTTCCTTTGTGTTCTCCAGGAACAGTTCATGGAAACACCCTTCCCAATATGACTTAGATGGTGCTCTCTTTATTACCTTTCACACATCCAGACACAGGCTATCCACATTTTCTTCTTTTCTTCATTAAAAAAAAAAAAAAAAAAATCAGCTGAATTCGTCTTCAGTGATCAAAATAAAATATTCTTCATCAAACTTTACTCAAGTTTATCTCCTTTCCACAGACTCCTAGACTTTGAGCTACCCTCATCTGACCAACATACAAATAAATGCATATTGTTTCTCCTAAGAACATGCTGACTTCAGGGTAAAACACTCTCTGACCTAAAATCCGATTATTCAGCCTCCATTTCCCATTCCCGTTGAACCTTCTTTTTAATCAGCTTTGCTCCTCCCTATGAAAAAAACCCCTTGTCTGCCTAAATTGTGCAATATTTATAGATCTTATAGTTAGTACTTCCTCCTGTTGCAATATTCCTCTGAAATTCAATTTTTATTTTTTACTTAAATCTAACTGCTTTATTTTACAAAATCTAGAAACTACCTCATAACAGTAACAACTTCACCTTCAGTAAGACTCTGCCAGTCCCCTTCCATCTGCCTGTGGACCCCCAGCTTTCCAGGGCTCTGAAGATTCTCTCAGTATAAAGACTTCTTCCATGGCTGAGGTGAGCAGGCTGAGACAGCTGCACACGAGGCTCCTCAGAAAGAAATAATTGGGCCTTTAATAACCTCTTTGTGCAGGTTCAATATTACCCTTAGCTCAGAGTCACTGGGCTCAGGCTTTAATTTTCATCTCAGAGTTATTCACTTGGCTTTTGAAACTGTGTGTAGAATTCAGCAAAATTACTCAAGCACAGTATTAACATAAGGAAGGAAATTTTAAGGTGTCTACATTTCATACCTGGATAAGAAAAGTAAAAGTATCTAGTTCTTTCAAACAATAAATATATTATTGGATTATTTTAATTAAAAATCATGTTGTAAACAATTAGTCACATGGTAACATTTCTAAAGCAAGAAAAATTTAGCACGAAACTTAGAAATCAAGATAATGGGATAGAGAACAGAGATAGTCACTGTCACAAATGTACCTTGCAAGAAGAGGACCTAATGTTTTCATGAATCTATGTAACTCACCAGTTATCTATCACATTTTCTTGTGGAAAGGTATTCATTTTCTACAGCCAAAATGGAAGGAGATTTCTCATATTCTTTTCTTTCATAGCTAGCATTCTGAAAGCTAAGCCTTAAAATGCTGTTTGAAATCACCAAGCCATAAAAAACTCACCTGAGAAAATTTCAAAACTCATGTTGGGAAAGAAAAAGGTAAATGAGAATTTTTAACAATTGAAATATATAATTAGATATAATTTTTTATTTATGAAAGCCACCTCTTTTATGCCCTTTGCAAATTTCTTTTTTTCCTTTCAAGCCCTACTAATAAAATGCAACTTACAAATAAAAACTGAGGTCCAAGTAAGTGAACAATCTTTTAAAGGTGACAAACTCAGAGAGTGGCAGTGCTGATTAAAAAACAAATTTGCCTTACTCATGTATCAAGTAAGGCCATTCAATCACTTGAGAGACTCTCCACTCCATCCTGCTCACTTAAGTGCTCAATAACAACCTGATGAGGAGAGGCTGCACTATGTGTGCCTCAGTGAGTGCCTCAGATACGTTTCATTTTGCAAGCTCTTACACCATCTCACTGGGGTCAGGTTGTTTCTAACTTTTGTGATGCCTTTTTTCCCACAAAATTTTTAAGTATTTTTCTTTATATTTATTTCACTATTTTTCTGTCCCTTTAAAAAATCCAGGGGGCAGAAATTATTTCTATGTTTTTTTCCTCAATACTAGCATCTGATTGGCAGACCAGCAATGCGTCTGCAAGAAATGGAAGCTGGGTTGGGTAAAGACAGTTTTAATGTCTCAAGGGGTTAGCTTTTCAAAAAACAGAGTACATCAGGAGATTCCTGTCAGCCCCACAGCCTCCATCTTCTTCCTTGAGAGGCTACATTCCATACCTCAGGTTGTCCTATGAAAGAAAATAACCCAGGAGCTGATATTCACGAGACACTCCAGTAGACATACCCATGTCAGGTATCTTCATTTATCCCAAAACAGTACTGAAACCCAGGACCAGGGTGGCTGAGGACAAATAACGCCACAATTTTTTTAAGGAAATCTCTGACCCAAAAACATTCTGATAAGACTTCTGTACCCAGAGAAAATAAAAAGAAAAGAGTTATTTAAAAAAATACAATGTCAGGGGATTATTCTTTACTTTCTTCTCAGGGGAAATATTTTTCAAACAGAAAACACATCTTTGTAAAAGTCCCATTCAATTATTTGTCAAAAAATGATTAATGGCCGGTGCAGTAGCCCACCCCTGTAATCACAGCACTTTGAGGCTGAGATGTGCAGATCACTTGAGGTCAAGAATTTGAGATCGGCCTGGCTAACGTGGTAAAACCCCGCCTCTACTAAAAATACAATTAGTCGGGTGTAATGGCACGCACCTGTAATCTAGCTATTCAAGAGACTGAGGCAGGAGAATCACTTGAACCTGGGAGGCAAAGGCTGCAGTGAACCGAGATTGCTCCACTGCACTCCAGCATGGGTGGCAGAGAGATAACATTCTTATTTTTTAGAATGATTAATGAAAATCTGGTATCTAACATGTACACTAAAGGACAAATACCTGATAATGTAAATTAGGGAGGGGAAATTGGCATTTGGGAATGTCAAAAATAACTGGAAATGTAGAATTTACTGCAAGCCAGAGTTAGGATGAACGAATGTAGGGTGGGAGTGGAAGGTATGGATTTGAGAGGTTGCTTGGGATACTTGTGAAAAACACAGGGGAAAATCATTCCCCAGTAGTGTGTGAAAATAACTAAGTGGCAGGCAATGAGACTGATGTGGCTCTCGTCTCGATTTTTCACTTAAAAAAATAATAATTAATTCAAGCGCATTATTTTATTTTGGTAAATTTCTACATTGGGGGAAAAAAAATCAGACTTACCAACTATAAACCGTCAATTAACCTCTGATTGCATAACCAGGAAATATGGAACTTAAAGTGGAAATTGTCAGGTCTCCATATGCAAGCCTGGAGCCTGAATGTCAGGTCTCATATGCAAGCCAGGAGCCCGAAAGTCTGAAGTCCTGCCTGCCCCGGCTTAAGTCTTCCACCTACACCGCCTGCGGTCCCCATGGTCTCTAATTGTCCATCGGAGCTTCCCGGACAAGGCCCTCACCCAAGCCTGCCATCTTAACTGTTCTTATGATAATGTAAATCCCTCTCGCCTAACACTGCCCTTGTAACTGAACTTGTGATCTTACTCTGCAACACCCCCGTCCCGCAAAAAAACTACCCCAACAAATAAAGCCAATTCCCAACTTAGCCTCTTCGCCTTTTCCTTTCTTGGATTCAGCTCGTTTGCACCCAAGCGATAAATAAAACGGCCTTGTTGTCCACACAAAGCCTGTTTGAAAGATCTCTTCATTAAATGCATTTAATATTCGGTACTATTGGAAGTGAATAACATTAAGAAACTATCCATGTTAACCGATTAATAAATGTGGGTTTTTCTTAATCATGCACCTTATAAAAGTCTTCTCTTAAACCCACTCCTATGGACCACAAACTACAAACCATAGCTGGGCGCTCTACAATTTTTGAACCACTGTTTAAATAAATTATTTGATATTTTTGCGGCGACTCCAATACATTTTTCACAAACGAGGGACCAAAAGCTCTTCCGATTTATGAACCTCGCACCCCGAGTGAGGATTCTCCCATGACGACCGTCCCGTGGTCCCTGCACAATCCAGGAGAGATGCGGCGCGGTGGGTGCCGAGCTGCCCAAAGCGGGCTCCAGGCCACTGTGTAGGCAAGAGAGAGACAGGACGCCCGCGGTCCCGCCTCTCCGCCCAGCCGCCATCTTAAGACGGAAGGGACTGAAGGTCGAGCTGCGCCGAGGTGAACTCGGCCTCAGATTTTAGAACTGACTCCTGGGGGCCTGAGTCCCGCTACAGCCACTTCCGACCGCTTCCAACCAGACCCTTTTCCGTCTCTCGAGATGTCGGATCCCGCACTCACCATTTCTAGGTTTCCAGCGGCTCCTGGCGTCTCAGCTGTGGATCTCTCAATACCTGAAGGTCACAGGGCCACAAAGACTGGATCTCCAGGACTGCAGGACACAGAGCGGCGAAGACGAGACCCGGAGCTCAAACTGCAGGAAGAGACAAAGAACCCGCCAAATCCGGAAGCCGGCCTGTGTACTTTCCAGCTATTGGACGGTTTCTACAGTCTCTGACTAGATAACCGTTAAGTTCCGCCCCTTTAGTCCCGCCCCTTTAGTCCCTGAGTGACAGAAGATTTGACCAGACACTGGGCTAAATGAAGAAAGTGACAGCCTGGGCTGCAACCTTTTCAGGCAGGGCTTCCTCCCTGAGCTGAACCACGAGCAACAGGAGGATATTTCCATTTAACCTTGTGTATAAGGTGATATGCATTTATAAATAACATATTATATGGCTATTCACAAATGGAAAGAATCGAATAATGATTATTTAACAATTTCAGATTTTATAAACTTCCTGACTTCTGGTCCTTTGAGCAGGCAGCTTAAGATTTTGAAAAGGAGGCAATCCTCTGATATAAAATGTGAGCCAAATGTGAATTTTAAAATTTCTATTAGCCAAACTTTTTTATTTTGTTTT
>NW_016108239.1:39362-55529 GCF_001604975.1 Cebus imitator | reverse complement strand
TTTCTTCCCTTCGTTATAGATTTATCCATCTGTGGTCTTTATAATTATCGTCTTTATAGTTGGGTTTCTGAATGGATGTCCAACTTGTTGATTCCCGGCACTAAAATCTGAGCAACCCAATGCACCGGCCAAAACAGTGGCATTAAGATTGATGGTGTGTTCTGACTTTGCACCACGAACCACCGCACCAAGGCAGTGGCAAAACCACCTCACCGGCCACAAGAGTCGCGCTGGCGACTTGTGGGGCTCCTCCGCTGGGAATCTCCTGGTGCGTGAGCAACAAAAATTGATCTGAAAGTGTGGCGTCCTCTCGTTCTCTGCACTTTCAATGGGAGCTACAATCCCCAGCTGCTAGTGATCAGCCATCTTGGATCTCTCTCCGCTTTATTTTCATTGTGGGGGTGTTTTTCCTAGAGCAGCCATAGTGTGCTGTGGAAAGTGGAGCTTGGCAGTGTCCTTCCCTGACTGCATTATTTTGCTCTGCCGGCTGTGTACGGTGCTGAGAAAACCTCGAGCCTTGTTGATTGTCTCTGGTCAACACCCACTGCTGCTGACTACCTGTGACTCTTGATTTTTACAGGATCTCCATGACACTCATAATAATACATGCTATCTTATTGCTACTCAGCTCTGGGAGATAACTGGTTCAGCCTTATAACACTGCAGTTTCTGGAGAACGTTTATTGCATTTGGGGTAAAATGTTGTAGCAATCTTAGAATTCTGTCCTGTGTCATTTTAATAGCTACCTCTATAGCAAGATTCTACACACAGTTAAATTGTTATTGTCTTAAAAAGCCAGTGCTAGATTTGCATATATTGTCAACAAGAAATTTAACATGATTAATAGAAAATCTTATACTTTTAAAATATTGGGATACTGAAGAGAATATTTTGTATTAACATTAGACTTGACATGTTGTTATAACATGTATCTTCAAAATTAAATTTTAAAACATTTTGCAAGGTTTATGCTGTGCTTTATTATTATGCTAGATAGTAGAGTGAATGGGGAGGATTTGGGGGTTTAAAGTTTCTGATTGTATTTGATTAGTATGTTTCTAATTTCCCATTTTCAAAATGTCTTCCAAGATATATGTTTAACTTCTTTATATCAAGTTACATAAAATCAAGTAAAACCTTTCATTATTTACCTTGAAAGAATTTATTTTATTTGAAGCTTTAGTTAATGAAAAAAAGGGGTTTCTTTGAGTATGTATCATTTTGTTTTATATTAGAGGCTTCATATATTTTATGAGTGTTATATTGTTTTAATTTTTATTATTTCCGATGTATTTCCTAATCCACAATTAGCATTAATACAAATTATTGTACCCTAACTGTTGACAGAAATTACAACACTTCAAAATAAGCTCAAAGATTTTAAGAAAGAGGCTTTAGTCTGTTGGTGGGATGAATACTATGTACATGTTTCTTAAAGTTAAATAGTTGAGTGTATTTTAATTACTACTACTGTAAAAAATGCCACTGAGCTTAAAAAAGGGCAATTAATGCTTGTGTTGGACAGTTTTATAGAAAACATAGGTCACAAGTTAAGTTAATATGGTTGTTGCTTTTTAGTAAAGTCGTATAGAGTTTTCATTAGAGCAAAATTTTCTCTAACAAACCTTACTTTCAATAAATTCAGACTTTGGGGATTATAATAGAGCTAATTTCTGCTTATTAGTCTATGTTCAACTTCATGAAAACATCTACTGTGCCACTGACAGCAATATGTTCAAATGATTAGTAGATCACACCTTTAAAGTATTTAAAATTTGACAACTTATATCACTGAATTTTGTGATTTGAAAAAAGAAAGATAAAAGGATTTTGCTTTAAAACTGTCATGTTATCAAACTACCAACACTCTTCAAAAGCATTTTGAAATGTTCATTCCTTAGTTCTAGTTTATGAATTTAGTTTTGATGTTTTATGAGACTTTAGTAGGCAGATTTTATGTTTGAGGGATCCATAGTTTCCTAAATGTGTGCCTTAAAAAATATCAAACCATTATAAAATGAGAATTTTTAAATTAAAGCCTTTGCAAGGGTGGCTTTAGAAGGTGGGGTGGTACATAGTGTAGCCTTAGTGGGTTGATCCGTACAGTGAGCTCATCTGTACACTTAGTGGGCTGATCTGTATGACAGATCTGTACAGAACCCCAAAAAGCAAAGTTGCCCCTAACTTGAATCTAGTTTTTTCTCAGCTCAATTACTTTCAATTTATGTGCACCTGATGTGAATAGAACCCAATTACAGAAAAAAAAAAAAAAAGTAAAGGCATTCCACTTCTCATTCTTGCAAATTAGTGTTTTTTTTTAAGTTAAAAAAATTAATCTTCTCTCATCAGTTTTTATTCCAAATCCATAATATTTTAAGACATAGGATAATAGCGGATGCCACTAAACCTCTCTAAGTATCAAGCAGAGCTCTTTTTAAAAACAAGGTGCATAGGCTTAGGCAGCAGTTCAGTAATCTCTGAAGAAACAAAGGTTACAAGACCCCATTCCTACAATTTTTTTTCAATTAGCTAAGTGTAGTGATTCATGCCTTTATTCCTAGCTACTAGAGAGGCTGATGTTGGAGGATCACTTAAGCCCAGGAGTTCAAGGCTGTAGTGAGTCACGGTAGCACCACTGAAATACTTCAGCCTAGAAAACAAAGCAAGCCACTGTTGCAAAAAACAAAATGGGGTGAATGTGTGACAAACCATTATCTATAGGTAGATGAGAAACCCGCAAAAAGACTTCAGAGGAGCAATAGGAGGAGAAAAACAAGAAGAGGGTGGTGTCCTAGATGCAGGCAAAGTTAGACTGTACCTTTTTCTGTAACTCACTGGAAAAACTCCATGACCATCAACACATGATTACCTGAAATAACCCGATTGTGCAATAGGAGAAAAAATACAAGTTGCTGGAATCACATTTACAGAAGTCCTGAAATATGTTACATGGCCGGGTAACAGGCTCTTGCAGGTGCTCCACATATATATCCTTCCTAAATTTGTAAACTGCAGAGATCTCTGGTTCAAATCTTCTCTACTCAAAACTTTAGTTCCCAAGTGAAAGAACAGTCAATTGAATACTTTGTAAAGTTTTAAATATAATTTTTAAACAATTTATTTTTGATAAAAACAAGAAGGGCAACCATCACACCACATCCCTGAGTGGAATAGGAAGACTTGGAAAAGCACACGAACAGGGCAGGGACATGAGGTTCAGACTTGTAGCAGCTTCTGAGAAAGATCTCACTCCAAGGGCAAGTTCAAGTCCATGGGGGAAATGGCTAGGATACCCTCCTGGAAGGGAAAAGTGGCAGAGCCCTGTGAGGACGGGAGAGATCTCCCCCTCCATAGCAGCATCTACATCAGCACAGTGAAATCAGAGATAGGATGGCGAGGAACCAGAGAGCAGAAGGCGATAGACACCCAGAGAAGGGGACAAAGACCCAGAGAGAGGGACACAGGAATGAGCTGGGACAAAGTCCTAGAGGGAGGAGGAAAGACAGAGCCCAAGGAGGATCAGGGCATCAACAGGGGTTAGATAGAGACCCAGAGAGAGTGAAGAGTGAGGGCACAGGGTTACAGAAGGGAAAGAGGGTCCTGGGATGTGAATAATTCAGGGCTGTGGCTTGTGTGCAAATTCTGATTTTAACACTCTGCATGATGGAGACTTTCCAACCCAACAAGGCAAAGATAATAACAGCCCCATGAGGTTGTAGTGGGGGCTGCATGGGATCATTCCATTGAAATCTCTGGCGGAGGATGTGACCCACCAGGAAATCTCACCTGCTAGCAGTCCTATGACTGCATGTTGAAGTAGGCCACCAGGGCATGCATGTAGTCATTGTGCGCTTCACCTGCAGGCAGAAGGGGGAGGCGAAGGTCCGGTCTTCCACTGTGACAGTGTATATGTCCCCCTCCTGCAGGACAGGAGAGATGAAGTTCCAGGATGTGTCACCACCCCACTTCATTTTCTTCTCCCCTCACTCCCCAGCTCCTGGAGGGCCCGTGACCCTGTTGTCCGCTTACTGCTGGTTCTTACCCATTGGTGCCTTGCCTCATCTCCTCATTCATTTTTCATGCTGCACGTCTGGCTCTCACCAACCAACCCCAGGTTCACACCTGTATTCCTTGTTCCCTTCTTTCCCACACCCAACCTGGCAGCCCCACCCTAATTCTGTCCAGTGCCCACTCCTGCCCCACCACCTGGCCAAACTTCACTCAAATGCAGGTGCCCTGCGTTGCCATCTCTCCAAGCTTTTCTTGAAACGTCCACAAATGTGATGACCTCAAACGCTGACCCAAATTCCAACCTAAAACCTGTGTTCTCAGGAGGGTGGCTTGGGTGGGGTTCCTGCCCTTCCAGCCTTCTCTCTGCCCTTCAACAACTTCCTCCGCCCCTCAACAACTTCCTCTGCCACCCCATACCAAACCTCAACCCCTCAGCTCCAGCTCAGTAAATAAATACTCACCATCACCATACTTTTTTTTTTTTTAAACAGGGTCTCCACAGGAAAAAAAAGAGGAGAAAAGACAAACAAACAAAAAACTGTTGTCCAGGCTGGAGGGCACTGGTGGGATCACAGCTCACTGCAGTCTTGAACTCCCAGGCTCAAGTGATCCTCTTGCCTCAGCCTCCCGAATGGCTGGCACCACAGGTGCATCACTGACCCCACCCCATCCCCATAAGTGTTTTGCAGTGGCCCGTGTGCCTGTGCCCTGGCCCATCACCCCAGGGTTGTGCCTTTCAGTGCACATGCTGCAGGCTTTGAGCTGACAGCTTTGGTGTGTCCTCCAGAGGATGTGCCCCTGGACAGGGCCAGCAGCCTTGCTCACCACTGTTCCTGGAGCCCCATGCCAAGTGCCAAGCATGGCTGTCACAAGGCAGAACTCACAAAGGTATTTAAAGGACAAAGTGGCTTTTCTGGTCCTCTAGCACCACCTCTGGCTGACAGCTCAGGCTCTGAGACCTCAGGCCAATGTTCTGGCCTCCGAAGTCCTGCACCAGGTCCAGGGGATGGTCTGTCTTTGGTTTCAACCCTGGGGATACCTGGCCATGCCCACCCTGTCACCTTTATGCTACTTAGGGTCCACCATGTCCACTAGGGGCTCCTTGATGGCCACATCTTTGATGCAAGACATGTCGAAGCCATACAAGTCCTCCCACCCACGGGAGGCAGGCAGGGAGGAGGGTGAGCCCGCAGCAGCCCACTTGAGGCCCCACCCACTAGCGCCCCGGGCTGCCCTCATAGTGGATCTTGTAGATTTTGGACTGCTGGTCCTTGATGGCCCTCACATACAGTGTGGCTCGTTGTGGAAGATGAGGCCATCGGGTGCCTGCAGAGGGGCAGGTGAGGGCAGGAAGAGGGTCCTGGCAACATTGCCCGGAGTCTTGCCACTGTGGCCTCCTACTCTGGTCTGAGCCACCGTGATGTCACAGCTGCACTCACACTCACCCTCTGGTCTATTTGCCACAGGGCCACCAGAGGACGCCCGGAAGCACCTCAGTCAGCTCCTGTCCTTCGGAAGTTCTGGGTATTCTGAGACCTTCTCTGGCTGCCCTGAGAGGAAAAGTAACGTTGCATGGGTCCCATAAGCCCTACAAAATCTGCACACCCCCTACCACCCCTCACCTCTACTCCAACTTTTATTGCCGTTCTAGACTCTCCTTCCACACTAGCCCTTCCGAGGCTCCACACGCAGCAAGTACACGCCTGCCCTGGCCGTCCCTCCACCTGGAACGCTTCTCTTCCCAGATCTGAGTGGTTCCTTCCTGTGCTTCATTCAGCTGTCAGTCACCTCTCCAAGAGAGGCCTGCTGAAATCCCAGCACCTGGGCCATTGTCCTGCTACGATTTTCCTGTCCTGACAAACCCCCAACACTGCACCATCTCCCTGCCGGCATCCAGCTCCAGTGCCTGTTACTACTGGCTTGGGCTGTGGCCTTCTGACACCTTGCAGCCAAGCCCCCATATTAAGTCCTGTCTGTGGGCAAAAATGAGCGTGGTTTGACCTTCTCCCTGGATCCCAACCCATGTGAGCTGCACCCATTCTGCTGGGGGCCTCACCAGCCACTTATCCCCAGCATAGAGCATGGAATTGAGCATAAACAAGTAGATGGAGGCAGTAGCCTATCCACTCCCTCATGGATCATGAGGTCCACCTTCTGCACCATAAGCTGTTTTCAAATTCATCCATTACTCTAGATATTTTTCAGACAGGAGCAGACAATTTATGTGGACTGGGTATCAGGTGATGTTAAGATTTTGTCTTTAATTGGGTAGGCTTGATATAATAAGTAGCAGCATGGTTACATTCTCAAAATAGTTTCGTGTATTAGATAAGACACAGAGACAGATTTACCAGGGAAATTGCATTGCAGTAGAAATCTGCTTCAAATGGAGAGAACATTTAAAGTTGAGTGATGAGGACTTCTGGGTTCATTACAATAGTCTCTGTAATAAAATCATTTCAGTTCCCAGAGGGAAATCTACCACCTTCACAAGTTCCCTATCCCACCAACCTAGCTGGGCAATTTAACAAGAGCTACCAAATTTATTAACTCATACTTCACTATGTCGTGCAGATTTGTCTCAAAATTCTGAGTGGAAGCAATTCTCTAGTCTCAGCCTCACAAAGTGCTGGGATTACAGGCATGAGCCACTGAGCTCGGCCACTAACTAGCCTTTTGGCCCAATCAATTTTCTTTTATAAATTGACCTCACAAATATTAGTGTGCATGAAATGACATTATGTGCAAAGGATGAAAATCTCAGAGCAGGCTGGGTGCAGAGGCGCACGCCTGTAATCCTAGCTCTTTGGAAGGCCAAAGTGGGAGAATCTCTGCTTGAGCCCAGAAATTCAAGGCCAGGCTGGGCAACATGGCAAAATCTCATCTTCAAAATAAAAAAGCTAGGTATGTTGGCACACGCCTGTAGTCCCAGCTACTCAGGAGACTGAGGTGGGAGGATGACCTGAGCTCAGGAGGTGAAGGTGGCAGTGAGCCATCATTGTACCACTCACTGCACTCCACACTGGATAAAAGAGCCAGACCCTGTCTCAGAAACAAATAAAAACAGAAAAAGAAAATTTCAGAGCAGCTTAAACGCCAATCAACAGAAGACTGGTTTAAAAAGCTGGGGGATGTCCCTACGATGGCGGTTGTGGAAAAGAGTGTGATGCCTCAACAGCCTGGACAGTGTGAAACTACATGACACACAAATGAGAAAAGCCAAGGGCAAGAGGCTGGTGAATGTAAACTCACTTACACATATGTGTGTTTGTAGGTGCAGAATTCTCTGGAAGTTAGTGTTGATTAAACTCAGAGGAGGGCAGGCCCTCAGTGGCCAACCATGGGACTCTATCACTCATTCAAGACACTAGAAAGTGGTTCTTGCCCTAATTTTAAGACAGAGGTGCTAAGCTTAGGACTTGGACACTCAGGTTCTCAGGCTGCCGGCAGCCCAGAAAACAATAGGAGAGGAGCCACTGAATCTGTGGCCCATCTGTAGACGCCACAACTCTACAGGGGTCCCTGGGGAAGCGGTGCATTGTCCACTCCACTCCCACAAACTCATCCACTTCCTGGGCTCACC
The DNA here is from genome assembly GCF_001604975.1 of Cebus imitator. Classification (NCBI taxonomy): domain Eukaryota; kingdom Metazoa; phylum Chordata; class Mammalia; order Primates; family Cebidae; genus Cebus; species Cebus imitator. The sequence goes on along the minus strand of NW_016108239.1, from coordinate 47,934 downwards.
GTGGTCTAACTTGTTGACTTTGACATGGTCAACACATAATCAGAGATACTGAAATGTTGGATCTGAGAGCCCAGGAAGAAGTGAGGGTGAGACCCCTCACATTCCCATCCTCAGACCTGAAGCTCCCCAATCCAATCCCTGAGTCCCAGTGGACTCCGTCTATGTCCCCCAGGCTCGGGCCCCATTGGCCACCCTGGAGACTCATGTCGATGACCATGCAGTCCCCAACCTAAGCAGCAAACATGCAGAGGATGCCCGTGCCTGAGCCCACATCCAGAACCACCTTGTCCTTGAAGAGGTGCTGGTTGTGAAACATAGAATTGCGATATGTGAGGGTTCAACCTCGTCCTTCAGCATCTCCTGAGGGAAGATGGGCACAGAGACTCCGTGAGGGGCCTCACATCCCCAGCTGGAGAACAGGGTGTCCTGACACCTCGGAGGGCCAGGGACAGCTCTGGGCCCTCTCACGTCCTTCCCTGCACTTCGGTTTCCCTATTTCTAAAAGTAGACTAGATGAACTAAAGTCTCATCTAAGTTAGATGCTACCATTGCTACCTAAGAACCAGCAAACCCTGGCCTTTCAAAGTCCTCAGGCCAGGGGCGGTGGCTCACGCCTGTCATCCCAGCACCTCAGGAGGCCAAGGTGGGAGGATCCCTTGAGCCCAGGACCTTGAGACCAGCCTGGGCAACAAAGCAAGGCTCTATCTCTACAAAAAATAAGAAAATTAGCCGGGCGTGGCAGTGCACACCTGTGATTTCAGATTCTCCAAGAGACTGAGGTGGGAAGATCACCTGAGCCTGGGAGGTAGAGGCTACAGTGAGTGGTGATTGCATCACTGCACTCCAGAGCCAGACCCGGTCTCTAAAATTTTTTTGTTAAATGGTAATTTATGTATATTTTTGCCACAACTTTATGACAACAGCCTCAGGGGAAGAAGAAAATTCCTTAGCCACCCCATCTGCATTCTGGGATCTCAGTGTCTTGTCACAAAGGTCCAGAAGCTGTCAGTCCCAGAGCAGCTGGGGCACAGTTGTACAGCTGGTCCCTAGATGGGGGCCGAGACCAGCGGGCCCTGTCTGACCTCCCGCTAAGACCCCAGGCACGCATGCGTGCTCCCATCCTAGCCTTCAGCAACAGGCTCCTGCAGAGCTTGAGGCTAATCTCAGTCTCCAAGGCAAAGGCTTGGAAAGGGGACCCTGGGAGTTGCGCGGCAGAAGGGCGCAGGGGCGGCCTGCTGCGGGGGAAAGCAGTGCGCATAAGTGGGAAATTACGTTTCACCCCTCCCCAACATTCAACCCCCTTATGGTTTGCGGGCCTGGGGAGGTGTCCTCACTCACCTCGTGGATGCTGAAGTGGCCATAGGAGTCTAGGCAGTAATCTTTGGGCGTCATGTCCTCAGCATTGGGCTCACTGCTTTCCTCTTGACCACAGGAAACCTGGGAGGGGGCCGATGAGAGCATGGGTCAGACCTGGGGGCCGCCCTACAGCCTCTTAAACCTCCAGGTTCCTACTTATTCCTGAAGAGCAGTAAAGAACCCCCCAAATTGTACTATGACAACCCTCCAGCCCCCGCCTACCTTCTTGCCCCGACAGGAGCCCCCAAATCTAACAACTCCATTTTCCACTTCCAGAACCCCCAAGAGCACCATCCAGGGGAGTACCCCATACCTCAGCCATGCCAACCATCACTCCAGTCTCTCTGCCCTGCTCTACAGCTCAGCCCAATGCTGGGGAGTGAAGGAGAAGAAAACCGGGGCAGACACAGGGAAGGTCAAAGAAGGCTGGAGGTGGAGTTAGGGAAGTAACCTCAATACTGGGGGAGACCAGCGGGGCCTTGAACCTGGAGGGGTTGGTCCTAGTGTCTGGGGGCCTGGGGTAAACTGATTTGAAGCAAGAGGTGTATGATTAGACCTCGAGACAGGGCAAGATATGTGAAAAGACATATTGATGTGAAGGTTGGGGTGGGGAGGGGTCAAAAAATATTTACTTTTTCAAAAGGTGGCTGGAGGCTCATCCCATTAGTCAAGGTGGCTACAAAATTGGGGGAGAAAGTAACAGGGAGGAAGGATTAGCTACTGGGAGTGGCTGCAGGAGGGCTGGGCGGCAGGACCTGGGCTCTGGTGGAGGGTGGGTTTCCAGCAATTTTCCTTTCTTTGGTGGGGACTGGTGGCAAAGGGGGCAAGTAATGAGGTGGTGATGGGGAGGTTAAGAAAGGAATAGGAAAAGTGAGGAGAGAAGAAAGGGCGTCTCCTATCCTAGCTGTGGCTGGAGAGATGGCGGCCTCCTGCCACGTTTCCCCTCTCTGGCCAGGCAGCAGACCACACACCTCCCCATCCAGGCAAGGGGAATTGACACCCGCCACCACGAGCTGTCACCACACCTCCCATCACCTAATCTTCCCTAGATTAGGAGACACTTCCTGGCACACACTCCCTTATCCTAGAGTGTCGTGAATAGCGGGAGGATCGCTGGCAAGGTATGTCCACAGGGCATCTGCCACCTCCGCAAACCAGTCTCTTGTCTGAGAGGATTCCAGAAAAGAAGTGTGGCACACAGGCACTCCCCAGAGCTAATACCCCAGCCCCCAGCTCCTGCCTTCGCTTCAGGAGCCCCAAACAAAACTACCTGTAACCAACCCCCTCCCTTATGACTCTCTGCCTGGGAAGTTAGAGTCCCAGAGAGGATGGGCAGCTCCTGGACCCTCTAAGAATGAGACGACTCCAGAAAGTGGCTTGGGGGGTTGCCCAATTGCCCCCATTCGGACACCCATCCCAGGCCCTGAAGAACCCCAGGTAAGCCAAGCCTGAAGACACCTCTGGGGAAGATATTTCCTCCACCCATAGAGCCCTTGGTGCAGGAGACAGCCAAGGGGGCGGGAAACCATGGCAGTGACGCTGGAACCTAACCCCCAGTGGCGGCATCCTGAGAACTGACCTGCCCCTCCAGCCAATGCCGCAAAGTAAAGGGTGGAAGGACAGAGGCCCCATCAGATTATGTCTCTTCCAGGTGTGAACACCTTCCAAGGCTCCAAGAAGGGCCATGTCACAGGCCATGACCTACTGCAAGCACCCTCCCTCAATTCTCCCAAGCTAGCAGGGACACCTACAAGAAGAAAAGCAGTGAGGGGTTTTCTCCAGGGGGGCCCATTTCTCAATATCACTGATAACCACCAAACGATCCCAGCCCCAAGAGGGCATGAAACTCAAGATGGAAACCTCCCCCACGTGGCTGCACAAGAACCAAACCTCACTGGAAACCATTTCAGCCGCCCAGCCTCAGGACCCCCAGACTCAGGATCCCCACACAGCACTTCAGGAAGAGGAAGGGGGAGGTCATCTCCCGCCCTCACAAAAGCCCCGGGGGAGATAAAACGCTCTGGTAGAGAGTAAAGCTCACAGCTACGTATTTCCCACCACAACTCCTCACCAGCAGACATGTCCTCCTTCTTCTGCTCCCAGGAGAGAAATCCAACCTGAGGTGGGCCTTCAGACACACCCCCTGAAAGAGAAGTCGCTTCCACTCACCCAGAAATGTCCACAAGGGGGTCCACGTCGCCTATTGATGGGAAAATCTCCACCTAGAGGCCCCAGCGCCACCCAGAGGGAGGTCACAGGGCCGTGCCCCATCCTCTAACTCCTAAAGCCCTGGGTGAGGGAGAATTCTGAGACAGAAAAGGGGGTTGGGGGACCCATTCTTTGCCTTCCTCCAGTCCCAATCCCAGAGCCCACAAAACCAGGGCTGATGCCCCAACAGATGTTTCCAGAGCTTGGAAGGAGGTTATAAAGGGCTGAGAATTACTGTCTCTCCCAAGAGACCCTCTACATTCTGGAGGTCCCCAGGTAAATCACACCCCAGGGCGGGTGCAAGGATCCCCGGGAGGAGGGCACAGGACCTCAGAGGGAGGGTCGATCCCCCTCTGCACCCCACTGGGGCCCCTTTCGGGCCTGCCGAAGCTAGGCCTTGTCCTGCAGGTGGAACCCTCTGGGACATCGGAATCGCACACCCCCTCCCCACCCGCCACCTCGTCGATATCTAGGGGCTTGGCCGGAAGCGCTCCCAGCCTTTCTCCACGTGGGAGGGGAATGCCACCCTCCACTGGTCGGTTGTGGAAGGCCCTTGAAAGCTGGGGAGCGCCCGCCTCAAACAACATTCCTGCATCCAGAGCGCATGGAGGCCCCGCGTGCGGCTTGGGACCTTCAACCCCAAGTCGCCAACTTGGAGCCCTTTCCCCTGCGCACGGAATTGTAAAACGCCGACCCAAAGCCGCCTTTTCAGTAGGTTTTTTCTATTCTTACGCAAGCATTGTTCTTTCAAAGCCGACCTTTACTTATAGGGATTTAACAGCCACAGTAAGTCAGGGTTTGAATTCTCTTTGTCTAAGTTGTGGATCAAGTTTGCAGTAAAAATGTGCATAATTGTTTTGAGTCTTCCCACCAGATGGTATTTGATAGCATTAGGTTTGCGTTCCACTTTAGCCTAAGTATTTTAGTGGGCCTTTGGACATCCAGAACCGCTTGGGGGAAAAAACCGGTGAGGTTTCATCAAAAACTTCCATCTTCGCCATCTTGACCACAATTTGATGATGATTACTGATTATTTCACAGCCCTTCACTGACGCTCTGTCACCCGGGCCAGCCCTGATAGACAGATAGGACTGCAGTCCAGCTGAAATAACATTCATCTTGTTAATGGAGTGAGATGGGATACTGTTATTTGATAAAGATAATTGGTGTTTTACAGTGAATTGGGAAGCAGCTTCAAGGGCTGTAGGGTCAAGCCCTACAGGGTGATGGGGTGTCCCCTATTGCTGTGCTGAGGCACAGGATCTGAGAAATGAAGAGATAAGATATTGAAGAACTGGAAAAGACAGCTGGGCTCGGGTGGCCTTGCCACTTACAAGCAGAGACAGGCGAGGCCCCGAAAGTCCAGGAGCATCTGTATTTATTGGGTATAGGTTAGGGGGCAGAGTAGTGAGTTAGATCATCTTAAGAACAGTGACAGGGTCAAGACAATCATATGTGCAATAAGCAAAGGGTCCACCCCCATTAGGTCACTGAGGCAAGGCGGTGGGCTGTGTGCAGTGAAGAGGGTGCAGTGTGTAATATCTCTTCTCTAGGGGCAGGCTACTTCTAAGGAATTCTATAGGAGAATGCTTTGAGTCAGTACAGCAGCAACAGATCTGACAAAGTCTACAGCCACCTGCTGGCAGCTTCCAGTGATTTCTATAGGAGGATGCTTTGAGTCAGTACATAACAGCAGGGCTGAAAAGATATCCAGCCACCTGGGTGGGATTATACCAGAGGAGCTTCAAGCTCTCGGACACTCATGGGATTGCCAATCTGAGCGGAGCCTTCCACAAGAACTGGAGGCAAGGTACTGCAACTCCTCTTCAGGAGGAATGACTCTTGCTCCAAGCCTGGCATAGAGTGGGTATCTTTACAATACTGAATGCTTCCACCTGGGCCATAAATACTTGTCCTGGTATAAGTGTATTTCCCTTAAATCAGGCTCTGCACCGTGTCTGCTCTAGACATTCCTCTGACTATAAACAAGATATGATTATATATGTATAGCTGTTTTCCCCTTAATTTATGCTCTGTACCATATTGTTCTAGGCATTCCTCTAACAACTAAGATATATATATATATATATCTGACTGGTAAATTATTCTTCAGGCACTAATTGTTATGACTATAAACTAATATATGATTATATATAAAGGATTACATAAAAGGATATAACTGAGTAGTGATCCTATAAACTAAGATATTCTTCAGACAATAACTTTGATGGCGGTCTGCTTGGCTTTCCTTCCTCAGCTCCCAGAAGGCAGGTTACCCACAAAGTGCACCATATCTGAAGCTGTATTCTTTCCACAAATATGGCAGTTGTTCACAACATTAGAACAAAGTAACTTAAATTACATATTCAGGCATGTTAGGAACAAGAAGGCTGACCTCTGCACAGGCTGACCCCCTCCCCCACTCTGATTGCTCTGCAGCTGCAATCCTAAATCCCTACCTAGGAGCCACATCATGGCTGCCAGACGTGCTGCAATTAAGCAAAGCCTGATCGCAGCCATCTGAGCAGCTTGAGGGAGGACAGGGAAAACATATGTTGGTTATCCATACTTGTAAATTTCTGTTTGACACATACCTGTAAAAAAAACTCCTTGTTTCTCTTTTTTAAAAAAAGACTGCCGCCACAAAAGTCACAGGATGATGTATTGTGTGTCTGTTACAATAATGAGCTATCTCTGTGCCTGTTACCAGCGGATAAATTTCCTCAGTCCTAAGACCCCCTTATGCCCCCGCCACCCCTTATAAACCCCTGGTTTTGTAAGCTCAGGACTGCCTCCTCTGATTGTTACGGAGCAGTCCAGCAGGTTAATAAAACTTGCTTGCCTGACTTTGGGTCTGTTCTCCTTTCTTTCGGTTACTCTTACAGGCGATGGCCTTTTAAAGCATTTTGATGCTATGTTGTTGTTGTTGTTGTTGTTGTTGTTGTTGTTTTCTTTTCATGCTTGATTATTTTAAAGTGTAATAGAGTAACAATAGTAAACGGTATATCACGTTATTTTTTATCTCTGGTTTCAGGTTACTTTGCTAAAATCGAACATGGCATAGGTGTTATTGATCAGCTCCCTTGCAGGCTTAATACTTAAATCCTATGGCTGGATTTCAATGAACCACTCTCATGCATAAGTTGGCTATCTTAGGTCAAAGTTCAATTTTATGTTATCATTAATTTCTTGAACATTTTACATCTTGTATGAAAACACAATTTACATTGTTGATCATACCGATCATGTCCCCTGGAAAATGCAATTCAAATAATCTGGCAGTGCATGTGGAGTTTTTCCTCATTTATTATTAACAAATTTCTCTAAAATAACATATAACTCACTGTATGTGTTTGTTCATCACCTTTCCTCCAGCCACCAGATTTAAGCTGGTTATCATTCATTTTAGGTGCCATTCACTCAGTTTCTTTTAGTCTTATCACCTTCATAACACCTGGTTAATAAAACTTGACAGGGAGTGTGGTTATCATGAGACAGTGACACCTCAAGTGCGTTGTGAGGCATAAGGTTCAGTTGAGTGCTTCTCAACCTCTAGGGGTGTGATTATCTCATGATAAACTCACCACATTGTGCTCATTGATATCACTGCTGCCCGCACACACCAATCCACTAGAGGTAAAATGGGCATTTCCTTACCCACCTTCTGAGCCAATCCAAATTGGTGATTTTATAAAATTATTGGTTCAGGCCTCAGCTTTATAAACCAAACTTTGAACCCATAAGCTGTCATTTTATTGTTCAAAAGGTATCAGTTAAACTTGCAAGTGCGTCTTTGAAAAAATATAAATTTATTTTTTAAAGGTAAGTTTTCTCAGAAGAAATGCCTAATGAAGGCAATTTTTTGGACATAATTTGGCAGCAGTTAATAGATTTTATTCCAATTAAAAAATTGGGCATTCTTATAAACTCAGAAGAAACATGCATGTGCCTTCATGAAAATAAAGTTATTAAAAAGTTGGAAGTTCTATGGGGAATATTAATAAAATATTTGTTTTAGGAAATTCTTTTTAACTTATCCCTTGCAACCATCACAGTTTGAAATAGACCAATGGGGAGGGAGATGGAGGAAAATGTTAGTTTTGTAATCTTTTTTTGGTTCATATTTCCTGTGAATTAATCATATTTCAGGAACGAATAATTTATATTTTCTTATATTGGCTCTGATTTGGTGTTTAAAAGAAAAAATGTTGAATTATCTATAGTAATTTTGGTTGACTGTTAAACAAAAAAAGTGACCTTTTAAAGATACTTCTCAGGAGTATATGTATGTGTTGTTATTTTTAAAAAATCTTGAGAATACCATGGCTAATTTTATAATGTTTTCAGCATGAATTTTTGTTAATTTTTTCTTCTAAAGCAACATTATTCACTAAAATGTTGCTTGATGATAAAAGGATATGTATATGTACTGTCCAGTATGATAACCAGTAGCCACATGTGTCTGTTGAGACTGAGGACTTGAGTTTTGTATTTTATTAATTTTAATAAATTTAAATTCAAATCGCTACATAAGGCTAGTGGCTAACATACTGGATGGCATATCCCAAAGAAAATCCTTGAAAGTTAATTTCTCTCAAGCTTCTTTTGAAAATTTTCTAAAAAATGAATTATTTTATGGCTTAAAAATGATATTTTTCAAGTAATTAATTAGTGCATTTTATGGTCTTTTTCCTTTTGGTATTCAAATAATAACTAGAAAACTCTGTTAGTTTTATAATTTAAATTTCTTTTGTGATTTAAAATTCTTCTTAGGACAACTTCTCTGTTTCTAATTAATATGCAATTTTTAAAAAGGTATCGTCTAATTTGATGTATGTTGAAACTGTTAATCTACTTATGAAATTAAAATAATAACTTTCTTGCCAAAGTAAAAGACTGTTTTAGGAAGATATTTTATCAACCAAAATGCCAGGACTTTTGGTTCCTATTGAAGTGATTTGCGTTACATGATCTTACCATGTAGTTTTATTTGTCTTATAGAAAGAAA
>NW_016108239.1:30107-39147 GCF_001604975.1 Cebus imitator | reverse complement strand
AGTGGCACAATCTTGTCTCACTGCAGCCTTTGCTTCCTAGGTTCAAGTGATTCTCCTGCCTCACCCTCCAAAGTAGCTGGGACTACAGGTGCACGCCACCAGGCCTGGCCAATTTTTGTAATTTTAGTATAGACAGGATTTCCCCATATTGGACACGCTGGTCTTGAACTCCTGACTTCAGGTGATCCACCTGCCTCGGTCTCCCAAAGGGCTGAGATTATAGGTGTGAACCACCATGCCCAGTCAGTTTGTTCATTGTTAAAACAGCATTTGAATTTTAAGCTGAAATATTTACCAAGCTCCAGTCTAAAGTTAGTGTTCACTAAATGAGAAAACAGGACTATGTAAAACTAATATCTTTTTTTTAAGTGGAAAGTAAACATTTCTTAAAACATAAACTGGCTCGTTACTATTTCTGTTTCTATTATGCATTAATTTTGTTTTTTAAAAGGATTAGACCATCCTAGGCAGAAAACTGTAAACAAAACTACTGTATGTAAAAGCACAGCATTTGAAATTAAATCTAAGAAACCAAGGGCACAGAGCTGAAGACCCAAGGATTCCCCTTTCATTACGTGAAATGCATCTCCATTTATGATAGGTAAAACTGTTTGAAACAAATTAGGTGAGCAGCAGTGGAAGCTGCTGACAGTGTTGTCTAGAGGGAGAGGAACCTTTCCTCCTTTTGCCTGGACCTATGAGGGAACCAGAGGTGCTGAGCTGTAGAGGAAAAACCCATTTGGAAATCCTTGTGCTTTTCCATCTCTCTAGTGAGAACCACCACACTCCACCTTTACATTTAATTTTAAACTTTTTTTTTCCAAAAACAGTAGGAAGTTACCTTGAAAACAAATATTCTATAGATGAGATCATGTGATTTCTAAGGTTTTCTTCAAAACAATACGAGGGGTAAAGAAGATGAATTTGGAGGAAGCAAAATTATGTTACAGCTGGGTGAAGGGTACACAGAGGTTCATTACAGGTACCATTTTTTCTGTCTACTTTTGTACCCTTGGAAACTTTCTGTAATGATTTTAAAATGCAAATATAAATGCTGGGTTGATGTAAATATTTATCTTACTAACAATGTTAGGAGGTAAGCTTTATCTATGCTGTAGTTATTCCGTCTTACTCTCCTACCTATTGCTCCAGCTTTTTTCTCACCAGAGTCCCCTGAAGTCTCTGCGTTCAGGCTACACTCTTTTTCTGCTTATTATTATTTTTTTAGTTATGCCAATCTCAGCATTTCTCTATTGCCCCAGGACTTTTGCATATGCTATTTTTTTTTTAATTCAGGGTTTCTATTCTTTACTCAGTTATTTCTAAACCCAACAACTGCTGACTACCTCACTGGTACACCAATCTATATTGTTAGGTACTAGATTGATTCTCATTCTGTTCAATTCCCATTTAGGTAGGGTTGCTCACTTGCTGTTCTCCTATGATTAAAATCAAGGCACATGCCTTTCTCAGCTTTGGACACAACATATGACGATTTCACCCCCCCTCACTTGCTGCTCTAGTCTTTCTCCTCATTTTTTACATGTTGCAGAAACTAGTCAAATGAGATTTGGATTAATCTTGAGGGAGGTGAGAAACATGATAAACTGGAGACTGCCTGTTCTTCACTGGAGAGAAAAATAACTAAAACTGTAGACATTATGTTGACAGAGCAAACAGGCTTATGGATAACATTAAGCCTGTGGGCAGTCCGTAAATGGATATGGATATGGACAGAAGCATGAACGATTATAGACTAAGAAAAAAAAGGAATCTGTTTTTGTTGAACTCTCAGTAACTGATATGTTTATTTAAAATGTGGCTCATTAGCAACAGCCCAAGATATTATTGAAAATGTGAATAGTAATACCCTGCTTTAAGGAGTGATCCCAGGGATCTCTAAGAAGAACAAACTATTAATGAAGACAGATCTGTATCTTTCAGTTCAGTGTCTCCTTATGAGTTCATGTGTAATTTAATAAAATGTTCAGACTATACTTTTCAAAATATATTATTATTATTGTTACAAATATATTTTGCCTGATTTTAACACTTAAATTTTTTTGTGATTAATCGTGTTAACCAATTAAAATAAAAACATAAGTTTTGTATAGTGTAAAGCAACTTTAAGCCCCTGCTGTTTAATTTTATAAGGCACTCATAATGAAAAAGAATAATTTAGCTAAGCAAATAACAGCTTCCTTTTTCATTACCTACCATAAGAAATCTGAGGCCAGGCGCTGTGGTTCACACCTGTAATACCAGCACTTTGGGAGGCTGGGGTGGGTGGATCACCTGAGGTCAGGAGTTCGAGACCACCCTGACCAACATGGCGAAACTCCATCTCTACTAAAAATACAAAAATTAGCTGAGTGTGGTGGCATGCACCTGTAGTCCCAGCTACTCAGGAGGCTGAGGCGGGAGAATTGCTTGAACCCAGGAGGCAGAGATTGCAGTGAGCCGAGATTGTGCCACTGCACTCCAGCCTGGGTGACAGAGGGAGACTCTGTTTCAAAGAAAAGAAAAAGAAAAAGAAAAAGAAATCTTGTCTTTTATAATCACTCCTTCAGCCTAAGAATCCATTTCAAACTAGACCTGTCGGTAGCAAAATGCATTAATGCTCTAGAGCTGGAAATTTAAGAGTGCCTGCCTTCTTTGTGTAATCAGCAACAGAACACAGCAACTAGACATTTTGTGAATTTAAATCTGACTATGGGAAGAAACTATGGAATATCTTTATGAAGATAAAGTTGTTTATGTGGGATGTTTCTTAACAAACTAAGGTTATGTCAAAAAGGATAGAACCAAGGCTGGGCACAGTGGCTCATGCCTGTAATCCCAGCACTTTGGGAGGCCTAGGTAAGTGGATCACCTGAAGTCAGGAGTTTGAGACCAGCCTGGCCAACATGGTGAAATCTCATCTCTACTAAAATACAAATATTAGCCATCATGGTATCATACACAGCTACTCAGGATGCTGAGGCAAGAGAATTGTTTGGACCCGGGGTCAGAGATTTCAGTGAGCCCAGATTGCACCACTGCACTCCAGCCTGGGCAACAAAGCAAGACTCTGTCTCCAAAAAAAAAGAACCAGTACCAAGGCAAATGTGGGATTATGTGGGGCCTTTGCACATAGAGATTATTCTCAAAGGAGTGAACTTTATTATGCTAATTTAAAAATTAATATTAAAGTTTACATTGTGGCGAGAAGTAGAACATAACCTATTTCTAACATTGAGCATACTTATAGTTAACTATGAAAAGGTCTCAGTCTTAATTAGGATTATGAATTAGAAGTTAAGTTAGGGCCACACCTCCTAACTTCCATTCTGGCCTTGACCTCATTCTCTACAGCTATAAAAGTCATAAGTTGAATAATCCTCTAAACAGAGAGTTTTTGCATCTCTGAGTTTTCATGGTTCCAAAACACAAATAAAATAAGAGCATCACTTAAATTGTATAGGAATGTGACACTCGACTCTACCTAGCCTGTGTGTGTGCATGTATGTTTTAGTATTCTGGGAAGATGAGAATTACTGTGAATGTGCTTTCAAGCAATGACAAACAATAAAACTGGGCACAATGTGGCTAACCATCTCTATGGTAACCTCTGTTGACCTATGTATGCATGTTGTACTCATTTTGATAAATCACACTTTAAAATATAAATGATCTCATGCTGATAATCATGCATTTGTGTCCATCAGTTTATTTGTGACCATGATAACTCCACTATTTTTTCTGCTCTGGAATCTTAGAAAAAGCTGTGAAGGAGTCTGGGGGAGAAGGCACCAGGAGAGGGATGACTCATTTTAACCTTTTCTGGGACAAACAGGTGATAACTTCAGAAAAAGTTGACTTCAGTATCTCCTTTTTCCCACCACCCCCATGAGCTTTTCATGGTGACATAGAAAGGCCAGAGTTGACTGTGTCCTTTAAACACTGCCATTAGGCTGGCACTTCTGTAAAAGAACAGAAGACAGGGTCTCACTCTGTCACCCAGGCTGGAGCACAAGAGTACAATCACAACTCACTGCAGCCTACATCTTCCAGGCTTAAAGTATCCTCCCACCTCAGCCACCTGAGTAGCTGGGACTACAAGCATGCACCATCTTGCCTGGCAAATTTTTAAATATTTTGTAGAGATGGAGTCTCACTGCTTTGTCCAGGCTGGTCTTGAACTCCTGGGCTCAAACAATTTTCCCACTTTCACCTCCCAAAATGCTAGGATTGCAGGCATGAGCTATCACATAAGACCAACTTCTGTATTTAAATGAATCTGGGGGAATCTTTTCGGTCAGAGGCTCTGTTGTCTTATTCTTATTTGGGACAACTTTTTTGAGGGCCTCAATTACTAATGTCTCATCATGGTAACTTAAAGACTGCTATGAAGTAACTTCATCAGCAGTTTAATCATCATCAAACCAGATGGCCACGAAAACTTTAACATGGTAAATATGAAGCTTCCTGAGGTCACAACTAAGACAGTGAGTTATGGATTCAGACCATGGCTGGGTGCATGACTCACTTACATGACTCATGATTGTAATTCTGACAATTTGGCAGGCCAAGGTGTGTGGATCACTTGAGGCTGAAAATTCAAGAACAGCCTTGCTATGTTAGCAAGACCCCATCTCTACACATAATTTGTTTTAAAAATTAGCCAGCTGTGGTGACACATGCCTTTGGTCCCAGCTACTCAAGAGGTTGAGGTGGTAGAATTATTGCTTGAGCCCAGGAGGTTAAGGCAGCAGTGAGCCAAGTTTGCACCACTGCACTCCAGCCTGGGTGACAGAACAGGACCTTGTCTCTTAAAAAAATTAGATTCAGACCACAACATCTGCAAGGCACCAGCATTTGAGAAATTGCTTCTCTCCATGGTCTGGCATTGATTTCCATCCTGTTATTAGAAAGGCATCAGTGCTCTCTAGGGAAGTAGCGAGCATCACTGGCACCTGCCCCATGTGCTGTGAAAATGCATATTATAAGAAGGAGTCAGACAGGGCCTGAGTTACTCCGTGATCCATGATCTCTGATAAACGTGTCATGGTGGCCACAGGAAGCAAGACTGTTTTCCCCTTGTACATTGCAGGGGACTGGAGGTTGAAGGTGTGATATGTGCTGTTGCCCCAGAATCTGGCACTTTCTCAGAGGCTCTTTTCTTGTGATATCTGAACAACCACACAGAAAATGTGAATTTGTTATTCTCCAAAACTATTGTGAAAAAATGCTTTGGGCTTGAATACCCCATCTCAGCTTTCATCTCACCAAGAAATCCTAGGCCACGCTTGTGCAACCCTCAACCTGTGGGCCACGTGTCCCAGAACAGCTTTAAGTGCAGCCCAATACAAATGTGTAAACTTTCTTAGAACATTATGAGATTTTTTTGCAAATTTTCTTTTTAGCTCATCAGCTATCATTAGTGTTGGTGCATTTTATGCATGGACCAAGGCAATTCTTCGTCTTCGAATGCAGCCCAGGGAAGCCAAAAGATTGGCCAACTCTGCCTAGGCTTTTCCAACTTAGCACTTCTGAATTTCCCAGAGCAGACAGTGTGCCATATCAGTCTCCAAGGCCAGCAGGGCTTTTCCTCACAGACTGGAAGCTATGGTCGCTAAAGTGTTCAAAAGTGATGATAACGTATTCAAGACTTTTTTAGGGCTTGAGGGTTCCAGCAAACATCTCTGCCATCTGTCTGCCTTAATTCCTGCTGTTTCCATTACTCCTGAAATTCTTATATCTTATCCCATGGTCAAAGCAACTGGCTTCTGTGGCTACTAGAGCTTTCTTTTTTTTTGAGGCAGAGTCTGACCATCACCCAGGCTGGACTGCAATAGTACAATTGGCTCACTGCAACCTCCACCTCTTGTGTTAAATTGATTCTCCTGCTTTAGCCTCCCGAGTAGCTGGGATTATAGGCGTCCACCACCACGCCCAGCTAAATTTTTGTATTTTTGATAGAGGCAGGGTTTCACTATTATGATCAGGCTGGTCTCAAACTCCTGACCTCTGGTGATCCACCCACATTGGCCTCCCAAAGTGCTGGGATTACAAGTGTGAGCCTGGCCTTGGCCTGTTTTCTTAATGTGAAACAAAGTTGAAATCACTTTCAATTTTAGGGTTAAGTGGTTTTTTTTTTTTTTTTGGCTTTCAACTTATTTGAAAAGTTATTAATTCAAGTGTGGCATGAGTGGTATTATTTCAGGAATTAGATGAATGGGCTACCAGATCCCAGTATTTCCCACTTTACCAAATAAAATAAAATTCTATGGAATTCTGCTAGACCAAGACAGACCTTTCCATTGAGCAATAGTGACAAAGGAATCTAAATATGTGAAATAGTGGCATTTTACAAAATTTAATAATATTATAATAGAAAGATGGTCTCTCTACATTGCCCAGCCTGGTCTTGAACCCCTGGCCTCATGTCATCCTTCAGCCTTGGCCTCCCAAAATGCTGGGATTATAGGCATAAACCACCATGGCCGTTGGTGGCACTTTTGTCCTCTTCAAGGAAAACCTTAAAAGATTAGCTGGATAACCTTCTGGAAATTTTTATTTCTTACTGACTATTTTGAGACTATTTTAGAGAGATTGAGTGACTTTCTGTGAAATGCCAAGACTGGCTGCTGTGAGAGTTGATGAAACGGAGGCCACTAAGGAAAGTCAGGAAAGCAGAGGGACACCTATGGAATTGCAACTCTCATCTGCTGGGTTTTAAGCAAATCTGTAGTGAATATGATTTACATTATTGGTGTTAGAGTGCAGTTGCAACATTTTTATAAATGTTATGTCTGGCCTTTTGAACATTTAGATTTCATGGAGTAATACAGTATATTAAAATGATTTGGCCAGTTATAGTGGCTCACACCTATAATTCCAGCACTTTACAAGGCCAAGGCTGGCAGATCGCTTGAGTCCAGGAGTTTGAAACCATCTGGGCAACATGGTGAAACCTCATCTCTTCTAAAAATAGAAAAATTAACCAGGTGTGGAAGTCCATACCTGTAGTTCCTCCTACTCAGGAGGCTGGGCTGGGAGGATCAATTCAGTCAGGGAGGTTGAGGATGCAGTGAATCGAGATTATGCCCCTTCACTGCAGCCTGCGTGAAAGAGTGAGACCGCATTTTAATGTTTCCTTATACATTGCAGTTTTAGAATCAACTCTACATATTTCAATTGCTCCAAACATTTTCTTAGGGAAAATGGTGTGAGGTGTGTTATAGGGCTTTTGTATTTCCACGTATAGGCCTAGCTAGTATATTGCTAGGTGTATAGGTATTTTCTGAAAGTCTGAGGTTTCTAGAAATCTAAGTTTTAGGAAAGTGTTTGTGTTCTTTAATTTTGGTTGCAAAATTAGAATTTTCTTGCTGCAAGTAACAGAATATTTGACTTCAGTGGCTAAGATAATAGAGGTTTGTTTTTTTCAACATCAAGGAGTTCAGTGTTGTTTTAATGGCTCAACAATGTCAAGCTTCTGGGTCAATTTTGTAAGAATTTTCTTAACTTGCACTGAGTGTCTGAGAGCTTTGATACAGGATTCTCAATGACAATGTCCAGTGTAGCAGCAGGGGAGTGAAAATTTATCCAGAAGAAGAGTCAATCCCAAAAATGTCCTTGCAGAAACTTTCCGGTATGTCTCATTGGCCGTGATTGGGTCACATGCCCATGTCCTAAAAAAATACTGGTTGGCTTGCAAAGTGAGTCTCTGATGCTTAAAGCTTTTGTAATAGAAAGACAGCTGCACCAGCAAGAAAGAAAGAAGATGAAAGGGCTTCATAGGAAACCCACTCTCCCATCTTGTACTCTCATTGGAGCATCTACCCATTATTTTGGGGATTAGTAGAGTAATAATGCTCTATTCATAATCAATGCTTCAAATGCAGATTTATCTCTACCAACAAGCATTTTTTTTTTTACTGTCACAGAGATAAGAAAAACTGTGTATAAGTGACGTAGTGAGAGAAAAAAAGATCAAAAGCATGTGTCATTTATGATATGAACACCAGCATGCTAGAAAGCATTTCTAGGAAAGTAGTGCTATACCTTTGTGCCCTAAGTTCCTAAGAGAGTATGTTCCATGTTGAATAAACTCATGTTTGCTTTTCTCCTTTCCTTCCCATTTACCTGGGTGCCCCATACCGTCCTGTCAAGCAGTGGCTTCTGAATAGCTGTGGTAGAAAACATTCTCACTTGAGTTGTAGATACGGCCCTCCCTAAAGAGACTTTCTTCCCATTGAGTCCACTGCACACACCCATGATCTTCTGGTAGGATCTGTGTGTGGCAGGAGTTTTGGGCTTTAGTTGAAGTATATCTCACGTCATTTTCCCCAGAGGGATGTCCATTTGTGTAGTATAAAAATACTTCACCAACCCATCCAGGAAAGGGGTTCTGGACTGGGCAAAACACGAAGCCTCAGGGCTCCAGTATTTCTCCTCATTCCTGGCATCACAGGGATTAAGAATGTGCCTGTTATGTTCCCTTCAGAGATGAAGTCTGGTGGGTCTTCTGTGAACTACTCTCTGAGTCAGTCTTGAAAATATTGCAAGACTTTTCTTTCTTGCTATTGGACTCTTCCTTTCTTGCCTGCTAAAGCCATAGCTAGTTTCCAATGAGCAAGTTTCTGTTGAATTTTATTTAGAAGGGGTAAATATAGAGTAGTGGAAGATTTCTTAGGAACACAAGCTCCACTTAATCACCTTGCAGGCTCAGGTAGCTTGTGCCCTTGCCTGAGGCACCCAGTGGGATGGGCACTCTACACTGTGGCTTCTCTCCTGGTATTTTGCATTGTTGGGTTTCTCAACAGGTGTGCTGTGCATTCATCCTGAGGCGGCTGTTTTTATGCTACACCCATTTATGGTACTGTGGTTTGTCATTAAAATTATGTAGTTTAATGAAATATTCTATAAATAAATAAAAATTTTTAAAAGGCTTAGTGTGACTATAGGATAAAAGCAAAAAATAAAAATTACTGCCAAATGAGCTGTAAGCAATTTGATCTGGGATGTTACTTGTTCTGGGATGTTATTTGATCTGGGA
>NW_016108239.1:26954-28042 GCF_001604975.1 Cebus imitator | reverse complement strand
CAAGTTCATCCATGTCCCAACAAAGGACACAAACTCATCGTTTTTTATGGCTGCATAGTATTCCATGGTGTATATGTGCCACATTTTCCCTGTCCAGTCTATCATCGATAAACATTGGGTTGGTTCCAAGTCTTTGCTATTGTAAACAGTGCTGCAATGGACATATGTGTGCACGTGTCTTTATGATAGAATGATTTATAAACCTTTGGCTTTATACCCAGTAATGGGATTGCTGGGTAAAATGGAATTTCTATTTTGAGGTCCTTGAGGAATCGCCACACTGGAGGTGGCCAATCTTTAACTACAGTCCTCATTCCTCAAAAGAAGCTTCTACAGCTGTAGGGACTTAGGCTTTAGAAAGCTGGCCCTTACCAAGCTTTGTGGTCTAAAGGAGAAATCATTTAGAGTCCTCATAACTTTATTTTTTTCAAGCCATCCCTAACTTATCTACTTGATATATATGAAACAATATAAAAATAAGAAAACTATAGAAATAACTGCAATTTTAAATATGTATATTTAATTTATATATTTTAAAATAGATGCAACTTTAAAAATATGAATTTACAGGATTTTCAATTAATAAAGTATATGTATGCAGGAGTGAAGCATGACATTGATGAATGAGTCTTTACTGAGTGCTGTTTTCTGAAAGAAAACCTTTGTGTCTTTTATGGGGTTATAAATATAATTTGAGTGGTATTAATATAAATATAATTTGAGTGGTATTAATAGTGCCAAGGATGCTAATGCTAATATTAATATTAATATTAGTGCCAACGATTAGAGCCAATAATAGTGCCAAAGATGCTAATGCTAATATTAGTAATATTAATAGTATTATAAATATAATTTGGTATTAATAGTGCCAAGGATGCTAACGATACTTTCAAGCAGTCGCAAAAGAATAGGGGCCTTCAATCTTCAGTGGTTCATTTATTCATTCATTAAATCTGTATTGGGTTCCAACTGTATGCATGCTTTCTTCTAGGTTCTGGGAATACAGTCATGAGCAAAACAAAGTCTTGCCCTCAGGGACTTTATACTCTGGTGTGTCTGGGAAGGAGACAGGAACAAACAAGTCAACA
>NW_016108239.1:23903-25274 GCF_001604975.1 Cebus imitator | reverse complement strand
GGATGGTGATATGGTTTGGCTCTGTGTCCCCACCCAAATCTCATCTTGAATTGTAATCCCCATTTTCCCCACATGTTAAAGGATACACATGTGGAAGTAATTGAATAATACGGGTGGTTTTCCTCATGCTGTTCTTGTGATAGTGAGTTACTTCTCAGGAGATCTGATGGTTTTATAAAAGGCTCTCCCCGCTTCGTTCGGCACTTCTTTCTGCTGCCTTGTAAAGAAGGTGCCTTTCTTCTCCTTCACCTTCTGCCAGGATTCTAAGTTTCCTGAGGCCTTCCAACTCATGCTGAACTGTGAGTCAATTAAACCTCCTTAAACATTACCTAGTCTCTGGCAGTTCTTTTCAGTAGTATGACTGAAAAATGGATTTAAAAATCTGTATAATAAGCGGACATTTGGATTTTCTCTAGCAGTCAATTACATGCAAGTATATTTGTAAGACTTTTGTGTGTGTGTGTGTGTGTGTGTGTGTGTGTGTGTTTTGGTACTTCAAGATTAATATTAAAATTCCAGGTTCAGCTGTATGTTGCAGAAGAATATATAAAGCAGGAGAAATACTGAAAGACTTATGGAATCGATACAAACATACCATTGCCTAAAATGTGTTTGTATACCCTAGAGGTTGCATTGTAATCTGGATGTTACAGTATTCCAGTTGAATTGCTGAGCAAGACAGGGTGCTAGAGGGAAACCAGGGGAAAAAAACCCTGGGTTTTAAATGTTGTCCTTCCATTGACAAACTCTATGACCTTGTACAGTGCATATCTTAAAAGCTGGACACAAAGAGAATCTCAAACACCATGCATAGGGCTAGGTAAATAACGGGTTTTAGTTAAAAAAAAAAAAAAAGCTGTTATTGCTGAGTGTAATGGCTCATGCCTGTAATCCCAGCACTTTGGTGGAGGTCCATCATCCCAGCCACTCAGGAGGCTGAGGGAGGAGAGCTGCTTGAACCCGGGAGGTAAGATTGCAGTGAGCCTAGATTTGGCCACTGCACACCAGCCTAGGCAAAAGAGTGAGACACTGTCTCAAAAAAAAAATAAACTAAAAAATTAGCTGGGTGTGGTGGTGCCTGCCTGTAATCCCAGCTACTCAGGAGGCTGAAGCAGCAGAATTGCTTGAACCCAGGAGGCAGAGGTTGCAGTGAGCAGAGATCATGTGCCTCCATGCCCAGCTAATTTTTGTGTTTTTAGTAGAGACGGGGTTTTACCATGTTGATCAGGCTGGTCTTGAACTCCTGACCTCATGATCCTCCTGCCTCAGCCTTCCAAAGTGCTGGGATTATAGGTGTGAGCCACCGTGCCCAGCTTGTTGCCTTTTTATTTTTGTAAAAAAATTTTTATTTTTTAATGAAAAAAATAAGAG
>NW_016108239.1:18504-23564 GCF_001604975.1 Cebus imitator | reverse complement strand
AAGGAAAAAAAAGTGGTCCAAAAGAATATTTTTAAAAAGATAATAAAAGTATTTCCAACAGACCCCTGTTCACGGCAGAAACGCAGACGCTGTCCATGACCTCACCACACAAACTTCCCTCTTGTGTGGAGAGAGACCAAGGCGCCCTCTGGTCCTCCTGGCCTGTGTTAATTACGCCTAGAGTTCCACACTAGGATCCCAAGGCCTGGGAACCAGCCTGGGTTGGAGTCAGCAAAATGGTAGACATGGACCCCAAAGCTGCTTAGGGTGTTCCTTGTCTGTGGATCACTGCCTGACTGGATGCAGCAGGGGTCAGCCCATTCCCCTGTGACGTTTTCTCCTCTTTGTAATAGTGGCGGGAGTGTCCCTGTGAGAGGCCTGAACCAGGTGTGGGCCATGCAGCCAGCCCGGGGTCCAACGGGTGCTCCTGGTTGCACTGGGGGATTTGTGACATCCCAGAGAGATAGAGCTAAATGTAGGTGGCTTTGAAAAGGGAAGTGCCAGGTTACCAGGGATTCGGTGTTTTCACTTCAGACAGTGAACTGATGGTTTTAGATACCCAGAAGGGAGCTTCCCACACAGGATGGAAAGGCGCCAGCGAACTGGCCTGCCTGCGGGTCTTAAGCCCCTTGCATAGGAGGGACTGCACTGCACTTGTCCGGAGGGCGTGGCAATGGGGAAAGGGAAAGAAGGCTAAGCAGAGGGCAAGGGCTGAGTCAAGGCCAGCCAATGACTAGCGTTACTATGGCAACCCTACTGACAGATCCTGTGAAAGGCTCCCCTCCACTTGCTGGTCTGGGGAAAATCAAGCTTTGGAAATGAGCCATGAAGCAGGAATGCTGAGAAGATGAGGTGTCACAGACAGTGGATCTGGCCAAGTTGTTTCTACTCAGGCAAGCTTTGAAGACGGGTAGACCACTGCTCTGGCCAGGGAGGACAAAGGCACGTGGGATCACGGGTCAGAAAATTTTCAGATGACATCACCCCGTAAGGCCCACGGGATCATTCTGTGCCCCAGGGAGGCTGTCCCAGCCACACCAGATTGTAAGCCCGTCTCTGCTCACCTTGTAGGACCCAAAATCAGTTGGAAAGAGAAGTCTGGAGTGCCCTGAAGCTCCTCCTCCACCGGGCACCTAAGGAGAAGTTTCAAGGAGTACAGGACTCCCAGGGCACTGGCACTGGTTAGCAAGGCAGCTCACTCTCCCACACATACCCCTACATGCCTCCCACCCAGCTTACTACGCTGCAACACCGCAGCGCCAGCGCAGCAGGTTCCGCCATTTTTAAAAAAGCCACAGACTGAGTTCCAGGAGCCCAACGAGCGTCGGTTTAGAAAGTGCGCATGCGCGAGGCACTAGGCGATTCTCGCGTCACAGTGACCCTTACCATAGCCCAGAGGGTGGGTCCCTGGGGCTGGGCGAAGCTGGAGAGCTCCGTGGCAATGCCTCGGTGTTGAGTCTCCGGCCTGACCTCTACAGGGGGTTGACAGGATGCTCTCCCAACACCAGGAGTCGCGGAGGGCCAACCGGGATGAAGAAACACTCAGGCAGAGGAGTCCCAGGGAAGCAGCGCACCATCCCAGCCTCAGGGCGACGGACGGTGAGCCTCCCCACAAGTTGTGCCCCCTGTGATCTCAAGGACAGGCCCACAAGTTATGCCCCCTGTGATCTCAGGACTGTGTGCTCGTGGGCTGCTCTCTTACCCCAGGTTTGTTCTCGCAGAGAACCTGGGAGCCTCAGGGGCTTCCTGGGGGTGGGTTTCCTGTGCAACTGTTGTATGTCTCTCTTTCTCCTCCCCCTCCCTGTTTTTCTCTCACTCTGTCTCTGTCTCTCTTTTTCTGTGTGTGTGTGTGTGTGTGTGCGCGCGTGTGTGTGTGTGTGCGCGTGCGTGCCCGTGTGCGTGTGTGTTTGGGAGGAATGTGCCCTGTACGCTGGAGGCCGCTTTCTTTCATGTCAGCCTGTGTTTGGTGAGCCTCTTTCTGAGTCTCCGTCTGGGTCATGTGACTGGTTGTTAGTCGTTTTCCAGTGGTTCCACTTTGGGTTTCTGAAGTCCTCAGCAATGTTGGGGTTGAAAGGAAATCTCCTCCCCATCCTGAGTGGCCTCTTTTCTGGGATCAAGACTACCACACCACACCCAAGGACCAAAGCCTCACAGGAGCTCATTGTCTTTCTGCAGGAGGGGGTGTAGACCGATATCAAAGATGGTTCTAACTACTCCTGCTCTCTCCTCTTGCTAAGAAATGTAGCACCACCACGTCACAGGGTTGCAGAAGAAGCCCAGAACAGGACGTGGCAAGTCCTCTGTCACTCAAAAGCTCGTCTTTCTGGCCAAGTCTCCCGTTTGGCACTCCGTCTTCCCCGATGCCCAAGGCGGTGGCGTTGTGCTGTATCCCACCTGGGCTCTGGCCTCTGCTCTGTCCTCACTCTTGCTCTGTCTGCGATATTTCTGAGGTGCCTAGAGGTTTCGTGATCTGGCTCAATGTCTTCAAACAAGAACGCATTGGAATCCATCGGAAGAAACTTAGTGGAGATCCGTTTCATGATTGTTTCCCTTCTCCAAACCTATTTCTGGTGGATTGGGCAGGTGTGAGGATCCTGGAGCTCTGAGCTTTCATACTTTTCTTGCATAGGGAAGCTCCCTTGATCTCCATGTTCCACCTGATGGCTGCGTGGTTCATCTAGGTCTAGGATGAGAGTTTGGCAACCATAGCTGGCTTTGTCTTCTAGGAAAGGTGGTGTTGCCTTTCATCTGCTGTTTCTGTCTCATTTTGAGGGACATCCCTTTTCTCTGCTCCTGGGTGGAACTGCCTCCCAGCACTGAATCTTTTGGCTACAGGGATGTGAGGGAGCCAAAAACAAAAAACAAAACAAAAAACCACTGGGTTTTGGCTGGGTGCAGGGGAGGTTGCATCAGGCCCCCTAACCAGTGGAGGGGGTGCGGGTGGGGTGTACTTTGCAGAAACTCTCAGCTCCTCTGACAGGAATGTGGCTTGGACTTTGGCACAGGCCATCTCCTGGTTCACAGGTGTGCTTTGCTTTTCCTTGGCTTTCTTGGGGAGGTCTCCAGGACCCCGGTTGCATGCTGAACATCATTGTGTCTTGCCATTGCCTTATAAGGCCTCAGAGACCCACACTTAGTCTGCTCTTGGGGGACACCTGTGCCATATGTGGTCAGATTTTCTCCATGTGAAAGTTGCCCCTGTCCCTGTTTGCACGTGTCCTGGAAAGTAGTGTTAGGATGCAGGAGCCCCTGGGCTTTGGACACTGGGGCAGGCCACTGCTCCACCCAGGAAAGAGGGAGGTGCTGGGCTCATGGGTCAGTGAATTTTTAGCTGACTCCTCGCCTTGAAGCTCATGGGATCTTTCTGTGCCCCATTGAGGCCCTCTCCGCCTCACCAGATTGTGAACCCATCCCTGTTCACCCGGTGGGATCCAAAATTGGATCCAAAGAGGAGCCCCAAGATCCCAGTTGGTACCCTGAAGCTCCTTCTTTGCTGGGCACTGAACCAGAAGACAGCTCAAGGAGGTCCTGAGGACAGGACTCCTAGGCGTCCAGCCCTGGGTCTTGTGTAGCCCCCTCTCCCCAGCTGCAACCTCAGCCACCTTTGCGTGGTGCTTATAGCCTTTTTTTTTTTTGAGATGGAGTCTGGCTTTGTCTTCCAGGCATCTGCCATTTCTCTGACCCCCCACTCGTGCTGGTTTCCAGGCCTTGGGGTCCTAGTGTGGAACTCTCCGCATAATTAACACAGGCCAGGAGGACCAGAGGGCTCCTTGGTCTCCCCACACATGAGGGAAGTTTGTGTGGTGAGGTCACGGACAGTGTCTGCGTTTCTGCCATGAACAGGTCTCTATTTGAAATGCTTTCATTATCCTTTTTAATGGACCAGTTTTAATATTTGGCTGGGGGCTCTGTTATCAAATATTATATATGGTTACACAGTGATAACAGGGATAACTCTGTTAATTCATTTTTTCATTTAAGATTAAGTACTCTAGGCCTATACACTAATGAAACTGGTATAGATAAGTCTAAGATTAGGAACCAAGGTCACCTGTGGAAGGTCCTTGCCGAAACCAGCCAGCCTATCAGCCTGTTCGTCAGGCCACAACAGCGTGAGTCTTTCCTCCACCAAGTTATTCAGTTGGCTGGCAGCAATCCCTGGTAGGATTCTGGATGGCAGCTGCTTTTCATCTTAGATTGTAACAGAACCTCAGGATGAAAAGTTTTCAAGACTTAAAAGCCCAAGTCTCTTATATTTTTAGTGTAATTTTGGATATTAGAACATCAGTATTTTCAGCATCTCTGAAATCACTATGCAAAAATGTCCCCAGCTTCATAAGGCCAACTCTTGGTATCTCTTTTCTGCAAAGTAGGGTAAGATGATGCCACAAAATGCAGGCTGTGTGCAACATTATCCTCACTCCAGCAATAGCTATCACATTTTAAGTAATCCAGGTTGTCTTTAAATTATAAGAGATAAAGAAAAGCTTTCTTGAGAGGGAACATTTTACAAATCAGATAAAAAGTTTCTAGAACATAACATTTACATCTTGTAATAAATTATATGCCCTATTCTTTTCCTATGAGTACATTTTTCCATAATACTTTCAATTTTTAGCTTGAAAATACCAGTTGCTTAAAAAACACAAAGACACAAAATAAAACCCCAGAAATGTATAATTTTTTGTTTTGTTTTGTTTGATACAGAGTCTTACTCTGTCACCCAGGCTGGAGTGAAGTGGCTGCATCTCAGTTTACTGCAGCCTCAACCTCCTGGCTCAAGCAGTCTTCCTGCCTCAGTCTCCTAAGTAGCTGGGATGACAGAGTCATGGCATCACACCTAATTTTTGTTTTTGTGTTTTGTAGTGATGGGGTATTGCTGTCTTGCTCAGGCTGGTGTTGAATTCCTGAACTCAAGTGATCCACCTGCCTTCAACTCCCAAAATGATTATAGGTGTGGGCCATCTTCCCTGGCTTAATTTTTTTAAGCTGATAAAGAATGAATATACCAGTGTCTTCTGGGTGAAAAGCTTTCAAGCAAAGCAGTCATTTTTGGTAGA
>NW_016108239.1:11356-18335 GCF_001604975.1 Cebus imitator | reverse complement strand
TTTTTTTTTTTTTTTTCTTTCTGACTCTCTGGCCGAAAAAGAGAAAACATGTTATTCATTGAGCACCATTTTGTGTCACGGACTATGGTAAATACCTTCAAGAAGAATGTCTGGGCTAAAAGAGCTTCACCTCAGTCTAGAGGATGTACCTCAGAGGGTCTTTGAACATTTGGTGACAGGCATTTTGGGCATGGCCTCTAGGGTGAGGTATAGCCTTTATGGCACAAACTCACTCTGGAGAAGGCTTACGTTCCACCCCAAAATCTCTGCCTCCTATGTCTGGGCTGTCAGGGAGGACAGAATCTCAGAGCTCCCTGTCCTTGGGGATCAGCCATAGGAGCTGCTCCCTGGGTGAGGAGATAGGAGCTAGAAGCCCAGGATGGGGACACAAGGTGAGCTCCAAACAGCTCTGCCACAGAGAGTGTTAGCAGAACTTTGTGACATCATTTGCAATGAGAGTGGGCATGTGATGAAAGAAGCTCTGAGTGATGAGGCATAGCCCATTCTGAGGAAAGGGGGAAGAAAGTAGCATCCTGAGGCTCTCTTGCCTTATTAACTCATTGTATTTATTCTCAGAAGCTCCTGCCTAAAATACATTGTTCCACCTCCCTCTTCTTACATTCTAAGCCAGAAATATGTGTGAGTTATCATTCCAGTGCACAAAGTTCTCTATTTTCTTCCTCCTTAAATGATACTTTTAATACTAATAAATTCCTCAAAATTTTTGCCTGATATACAGGAAACAGAAGAAACAGGGTTTCAACACTGAGTTAATTAAAAATAATTCAAGCTATTTATTATTCTTCACACCATACATTTTGAACAGTGTTTTTATTATTCTTTGGGTGTTATACATGCTTAAGCATCCAAGCAAGCATTTCATGAATCTTTACTAATGATTCCAAGAAAAGTCAACTGCACTTCCTGAGGATTCAGAGTATGTGAAATGTAGGGGGTGAGGGAAGAAAAACGTGGTAGCTGGAGGTTCTGAGATTCAATCAGGTTCAATTAATTTATTTTTTCCCAGTATATAATTCTATTATTTTTATTTTTGTTTAGTATCTTTTTTCAGTTTTATTTTTGATGGACAAATAGTAATTTACATATTTATGGTGTAAAATATGAAACATCCATACATGCATACTTTGTGTAGTGATCCAATCAGGGTAAGCAGCATAGTCACCACCTTAAACATGTATTATTTATGTTATGGATATTAATGAAATTAAAATGAAAATGTATGCCAGTGGTTTCCTTGCCTTAATTTGTTTTACACACACTAGTGGTTAAGGCTGTGCACTAGCTATCCGCTTCAGTCATCCACTTCAGTGCACTTTTTCAAGTTATTTTTTTGCTCTTGGAAAGAAATATTGCTCCTTTCATTTTCTTCATCTCTAGATGTAAATGCATAATAAATTTTCTGGACAGTATAGAAAAATTACTAGACCATGAATTGTGGTAAATTCCAAATCACAATAAATAGCAATAATGGTTATCCATGGGCTCTTCTTTTATTCATGCATAATTATTTGTTAGCTGTGGTCATAAACACTTGGAATTCTCTATATGACCAGTCTTTCTCTTTGTAATAAATGTGAATATTATCTATAGAATATTTTATTTGGGTATTCTATTACCAAGGAGATGAATACTCTTTCATATATGGTAAATGATTTTTCATTTATTTTTACTGTGCTCATTAATTTTTTAAATATTTTATGTATTACAGATTTGTGTGTCGGTTTTTTTGGCTTTTAATTCTCTAATTTTAATATATTTGAATGTGTTCGTTTCTTGTTTTCTCTTTTTCTTACATCAAAAACTGCCTATTCTTTGTCAAAAAATCACCCCACAGTGACTTCTGCAAGTTTTCCAGTTGTATTTTACATATTTGAATCTCCAATCATTTGATTATTATCTGTAGAAGAGAGGAATAAATGCATTTTACTGATTAAATACCAATTAAATTTGATTCACATTTTAAAGTGCTTGAGATTTTCTGCACTAATTTACAGTATTTCCTTTGTCATTAGTCAACTTTCCTTATACCAGCTTATTAAAGACTTTTTTTCTTTCTCATGGCCTATTTGTTTACATCTCTGCTAATACTATGCTGTTTTTAATATTATATTTGAGAATAGTTTGTGGATGTTAGGCAAGCTATTACATTTTTGTTCAGAAGATTTTGAAATTATATTAGACATTTATTATTTTTATACATTTTGAAATGTTGTTGTTAACTACTAAAAAGCCTGTTTTGGAGATTTCTAAATTTTAGGACTTCATTTGTTAGAGGTGACATCCAGGTGACATGAGTTATTTTTAAGAACAGATACGTTTTCACTTATTCATTGTGCTTTGACATTTCCTAACATAATTTTAAACTCTTTCTGTTATAATTGCTAAATATTGACTTATAGTCTTATTTACTACTCAATTAAATTTGGTCTGGATTATACATTTTACAAGCTACCAAATATTTTCCCTTCATGTAACCACAGGGATGGACACACTTTCCCAATTAACAAGTTGTGACAATATATATGAAATATTTGTATATTTTCTGCCAGGGAAGTTCGTTAGATCCTCAGGGCTCAGAGTATTTTTTTTGGTGAATGATCCCCTAGGCACTGCTGTGGTCATGAATTAAAGACTTTCAGAAGGAACACAGGAGTTTAGCAAGTGCGGTATTGTTTAGATAACTTTTTAGCCACACTGAGCTACTCCTATCACAATGTAGGTTGTTGGAATCCCTCCCAAAATCTAAGTTCTTTGTTGCCAGCAAAGGTGAAACATTATGAGCAGGACTTTCTAAGGATAATTTGTCTTACGATGGCTAAAATTAACTTTTATATGCGTATCATGCAGTAGGACATTGTTATGATATACCGTACAAGGAGAAAGTAATAGTGACCTAGTAGCACATCTTATTCTCTGGGCCCAAGAACCAAATGGCTACTCTGCCTTTCCTGCTGGATAGTTCAATTTTAGCATCAGAAACTGCTGTGTGGGAGGAAGTATTTGTGGACAGAGAATAATAGTTCTGTCAACTAAATTATGAAATAAATGTTTAGGCACCACAGAATCAGGCAAATGTCTTGTGAATTGACCATAGATTTTCAGTGCTGTTATTCTCACCCATTCTATACATAAACATGGGATGTTTTAGGATTCAGTTGCATCTGAGGATGTGGCTGTCAACTTCACTCAGGAGAAGTAGGATTTTCTGCATTCTTCCCAGAAGACACTCTGTAGAGGTGTGATGCAGGAAATCTTCAGGAACCTGGCTTCTATAGGTAAAAATAACAATATTTTTTTACATTGTGTTGGGAATAAGTGCCTGTCTTTCGATGTCATAGGGAAGAATCAGCACTTAGACAAAAGATTTCTCAGCAAGGCATTATTTTATTTTTTGCAGAAAGGGCATGGCTCATTAGCAGTCTTGCCATAAGGGTACACTGAATAAAGGAAGAGCAGGCATATTTATGTTTTTAATGCATTAGGCCCTATTGTTGTGTCTTGATTCCATTGGCTGAAACGGGACCTCATATTATAGGCTATACCTGATTGGATAACAACTTAAAACTTTCCTAAAGAGGTAAGGGCAGAGGAGAACAAAGGAACAAAGGAAGTAGCTTGCAGAATGCTGAGAGAGGCAAAAATACTTCTAAATAAGGAAAGAGGAACAAGCTATGACCTAAGGGTTGCCCAGGCTTATCCAGGCATGTCAGGGCAGATATCTAGGCTAAAATGTAAGAACTAAGAACACAAAATACATTGCTTTTTTTTTAGCTAGCGTATGTAACACAGGCCTTTGAGTAGATTAACCTAGAGAAAGAGACTACTATCTATTCTTAATGGGCTAAGAGAATTTGAAAAGGAACCTTTATTTATTTTACTTTCTACACTTTGTCAATTAGAGGATAAGCGTTTCATGGTTTGCAATGCTATTCCATGATTTAGAATGTGGAAGGGTAATACTTTGGTGAATAATCAGGCATGGCCACAGTGTAAAATGAACCTTGTCTTTAATTCTGTTTTGTGTTGCTATAACAGAATACATGGCACTGGATAATTTACAAAGAATATAATGTTGTATTGGCTCATGATTCTCATGGTTGGGAAGTCCAAGATTGGGCAGATTCAGCTGGTGAGGCGCTGATGCTACTTCAAGTTATGACAGAAAGCAGATGGGAAGTGGGCATATGCAAAGAGATCACATGGTGAGACAGAATGAGTCTAGAAAGCTAAACTTGCTTTTATATATCCAACTCTCTGGTAACTAATATGGTCTTGCAGAAGCAGGAAATTATGCACTCTCAATGGAGGGTATTAATCTATTAATGAGGAATCTGTGCACATAACCCAAACACCCCTCAACATTGTCATATTGTTGATCAAATTTCAACATACATTTGGTGAGTACAAACCATATCTACATCATAGCATCTATAATATAGTTTTAAAAAATAATGTCTAATAATTTGTACTGTTTTGGGGGTCTACATTTTAGGAAACAAATAGGAAGATCAGTGCATTGAAGATTAGTATAAAAAATCTTGGAGAAATCTAAGGTAATTTCCAGCTAAGAGAAGCTAATATTCTTTGGGGCAGTCTTGGCATGTCATAATATTTATAAAACAAGCAAACAAAGTAAATGAGTACAACTTCAAATGTATTTATTTTTAGAAAGTTTTTAACCAAACCTATATACTCTAATGTACTATAGATATTCACTGTTTGCAAAATAGTTCACTTGGGAACAGTGTTTCCTTAATTCATTTGCATTGCTATAAAGGAATACCTGAGGCTGGGTAATTTATAACAAAAAGAGTTTTATTTGACTTACGGTTTTGCAGGCTGTGCAAAAATTGTGGCACTGGCATCTGCTTCTGGTGGGACCCTCAGGGAACTTCCAATCATGGTGGAAAGAAAAGAAGAGATGATGTGTCACATGGTGAGAGATGCAAAAGAGAGGAAAAGAAGATGTCAGACTTTTTAGCAATCACATTTATCAGCAATAAAGAGTGAGAAGCCACTCATTACTGCAAGGGTACCATTAATTAGATATCCACCACCATGACCCAAACACCTCTCACCAGGTTTTAGCGCCAACTCTGGAGATCAGATTTCAATATGCAATTTGGTGGGGACAAATATCCAACCTATATCAAGTACTAAGAAACTGCAAATGTGAATATTACTGTTTTGATCATTGCTATGGGGGAAGGAGCTGTGTGGCAGGGCAATCAATCCGTTCACTTTTAAACACAAGACCTCTACTTCTGTCCTGGTACAAAACATCTGCTTTTCCTAAAAGCCATAGTGATAATATGTTTAAATCTGTTAATAAAAGAAAATTACAGTAAATCAAGTGTTAATGAGGAGCTTGTCAATTTTTGCAGAAGTTATATGGTAGAGACACTGCATGAAAGTAAAGCAGGAAGGAAATGTGGAGAAACCTTTAGCCAGATTCTAAATCTTAATTTGAGCAAGCCAGTTCCCATTGGAGTAAAAACATGTGAATGCAGTGTGTAAAAAACTCTTTGTATGCCATTCCCCACTTCATAGGCACATCACCACTCACTCTGGAGCATATGAGTGTGAGGAATATAGAGAAAAGCCATATGAGTGTAAACAGTGTCAGAAAACCTTCACTTTTTTCACAAGAGTTTGAAGAGACATAGGAATGCATACTGGAAATGAAAAATATAGTATTACAGTTTGTGGAAAGTCTCTGATTTCTCCAGTTCATTTAAAATACATCAAGGAACACACACTGGGGAAAATCCCTATAAATGTAAACAACATAATGAAACCTTAGTTTTCCCGCATCCTGTCACATACATGAAAGAACTCACACTGGGGAGAAACCTTAGAAATGTAAGGAGTGTGGTCAAGCCTTCAGTCAGTTCTGCCACCTTCATGACAATGAAAGAACTCATACTGGAGAGAAATCCTATAAATGTAAAGAATGTGGGAAAGCTTACAGTTACTCTAATAACTTTCTTTATGTTGAAATAATTCATGCTGGTGAGAAACTCTATGCGTGTAAGAAATATGAGAAAGCATTCACTATTTCCATTTCTCTTCACAAATATGAAAAACTCATACTGCACAGAAAACGTAAGAATGTAAGAATTGTAGTAAAGGCTTCAGATGTTCTTATTTTTTTCAAAGACATAAAAAATTTCAAACTGGACAAAAGATTTATGGATGTTAAAAAAAGGGATAAAGGTTTTAGTTATTACAGTTTCTGTCAAAAATATGAAACATCACATACTGGAGAGAAACTCTGTGAATGTGAGTAATGTGGCAAGTATTTGATTTTTCCAGTTTTATTCTATGACATGAAATGAACCAAACTAGGGGAAAACCCTAAGATTGCAGGAAATGTAGTAAAGCCTTCTGGTGTTTTTCATTCTTCTTGAAAGTTTGAAAGTACTCACACTAAAGGAAAGCTTTACAAATGTACAAAATGTGGTAATGCCTTTAGTTTTTTCAGTTGTATTTTGTGGCATAAAATTACCTGTTCTGAAGAATAACTTTATGAATGTGCCAAATGTAGGACTCTTTTCATTTCTCATGTATTAATTCAAGAACACAAGACATACACCGTGGACTGACTTCATAAATATAAAAATACACACTGCATTAAAACCATTAAAACCCTGATAGCTTGGAAAATACATGAAGTTTAAATTTTAGTAATTTACTTTAAAAGTCGTGAAAATTTTTGCTGGAAAATTTCTGTAGATGTAAGTTATATGGAAAGTGTGATGCCACTCAATTATAATGCTTGAGAAAATTTATAAAATGAGTAAAACCTGATATGAATTTTAAATAGATTGTGGTTATCACTGGCTCATTTTTAAAGAGTGTCTCTGGACTATGGATTTCCACTTCAAAGAAATATTAAGGTGAAAATTCTGCAAAAACTCTTTAAGCTACATAATTTTAATAGGCATCAGGGATTTTT
>NW_016108239.1:3136-10457 GCF_001604975.1 Cebus imitator | reverse complement strand
TCTCATGTGAATTACTATTTCAACCCATTGCTCGTTACTCTGTCATTATTTCTGCCTTGTATTTGCACTTATCACTTGGAATTATG
Source organism: Cebus imitator (assembly GCF_001604975.1). Classification (NCBI taxonomy): domain Eukaryota; kingdom Metazoa; phylum Chordata; class Mammalia; order Primates; family Cebidae; genus Cebus; species Cebus imitator. The sequence goes on along the minus strand of NW_016108239.1, from coordinate 10,371 downwards.
AACAGAGATCTGTGATAGAACAATGTGTTGTGTCTATAATTTTCTTCCCAAGGGCAATAGAGTCCTTGGCAGAATTTCCGTTTTAGCAAAAAGCAGCCCCCAAAATAGTTTCTTTTCTAACAAAGAGCAGCCTGAAAAATTGAGCTGCAAACATAGATAAGCAAGCTGGAAGCTTATTCTTTGTCACCATGTATAGAGTAAAGAAGGAGGCAACATGGTGCCAGCCAGGTAGGGAATTTATCTGCATAATAAAAAATTAGGGTGGGGCAGCTAGGTTTTTGCATACTGTGCAAATGGCACACCTAGTCTTAACCAGTTTTTCATGCCTTATGCAAATGGCACACCTGGTCCGACCAATCTTGTGCCCTATGGAAATCACACATTGCCTTCTCATCTTTAAAATCTCCTGAACTTCACCATGGACTGGAAGATGTGCTTGAGATCTGGATCCCTCTCCCTGCAGGAGAGAGCTTTTCTCTTTCACCTGTTAAACTTTCACTCTTAACCTCATTCCTTGTATGTCCACATGTTTGATTTCCTTGGTATGAGAAAGTGAACCTTGAGTATTTGCTGCAGACAATGACACTGCTTCAATATAACCTGGGTGCTTTTAACAACCTACTTCAGAAGGAGGAACAAAGAAATGACTTAAATACAAACTTATATTTAAAAGGGAAGCAGAGAATAAAAATTTGGAAAATTTACAGCCTGGCCACGTGTCAGAGAAATAAGTTTTTCGGGTGAGGAATTAAAGCATACTGTGGAGCAACCAGGAACTAGGGACATTTGCATATGTAAATGGAAGCCAACTGCTAATCCTCAAGACAGTGGGTAAAAGGACGTGAAGGAGTTTTAGAGAACTTTGTACCAGCCCCTCCCATCACAGGGCCAGAGGCCTAAAAGGAAGAATGGTTTTGTGGGCCTGCCTAGGCACCTGCTATTCTCTGCAGTGTTGGGACACTTCTCCCCACATCCAGACCATTCCAGCTCAAGCCTCAGCTCAGATAACCCCAGGTATAGCCCAGTCCATTTCTTCAGAGGGTGCAAGCCATAAGCCTTGGCTGCTTCCACATGGTGCTAAGCCTGTAGGTGCCCAATGTACAAGACTGGATGAGGCTTGGCACCCTCCACCAAATCAAGGTGTTATGATACTTAGAAGTGGGAATTTTGGGAAGTGGTTAGGTTATGAAAGCAGGGGACACAGGAATAAGATTAGTGACCTTATAAAAAGTGTTCCAGAGAACTTCTTTGCTTTCTTCCACCAGCTTTGCACACTCAGTATGCAGATGGCCCTCTGTGATGTAGGAAGTGGGCCCTCATCAGACACTGAATCTACCAGCACCTTGATCTTGGACTTGCCAGCATCTGGAACTGTGAGAAATAAATTTCTGTTGTTTATAAATCGCCCAGTCCATGCATAACAGAATGCATTCAGCGGAGCTTGCCAGATACTTTAAGAGCTGCTAAGTGTAAAGTCTGTGACTGTAGATGATCCTGTTGTAAATGCTGGAAATGCTGGAAGGAAATTAATAATACTGCTGCCGGAGATCTGCAAAGTTCTAGGTATCATTGAGCAGGAGTGCATGAAATGAGAAGACTTAAATATGAGGCTGCTGACTATTTCTAAATCATGTCAGTATCTTATCACTGCTATCATTTTTAAAAAATTATTTAAATCACAGGAAAATTACAGAAATTAACTTGTATCTTCAAATTCCCATTGCCTCATGTATTATCATTAAAAACATCGATAGGTAATGATTAAGGACATAAAAGGAGAAGAATGGGAAGTAACTATGAAAGATGTTTGCCATGATTAGAGAGCTTATTCCCTTTAGTGAAATGGCTACAATCAAGGGTTAGTTAATTTTTTTTATGGCTCAGACTGAAGCACTTACTTTTACTTGGTAGTTACATACACACACACAAATACATACACAGTCCTGTGATTCTTTATCCAGGAAAGGTTTAGTGAGCACCTTACATATCTCTGGCACATTCCTAGATTCTATTGTCAGAAATAAATGAGTAAGGCAAGATCATTGTTCTTTGGATGTCAGGCTTATGTTATCTGTTACTTTACTCCACAGGTTAAATAACTTAAACAATCAGGGGTCACCATCTTAAAGATATATTTTGTAATAGTTTTTTCTTCTGTGTACTTAATTTTAAGTGTATGGGGAACACTTTTCAGCTTCATGTAAGCCACTTATTCTAAAATATAGTTTACCTGTAAATTTAATTACTAATAGCTTACATCAAAATATACCTATTAATAAAAATAGAAAACTACTATTTATTTGATATTTGCTCTGTTTAAATTCTCTGTACGTGTTATTCATTCATTTAACAGATACTACATGTTTAGCAATAAAATCAGTCATTCTTTAACTATGGGAGAATTGTGGTCACACTGAGGTGAAGAGTTTCATCCCGCGTCTTAAGAGTAGTGCTGCCATTTTTAATACTATCCCAAATTCATGCAGAGAGCAAATCATCATCTTTGCAGAGCTTTCTCTCTGTCTGTGTGTATGTGTGTCTATCTCCATCTCTTTTTCACTTGCCCATCCCTTCTTTCTCTGCTTTCTTCTTTCCTACCTTCCCTCCTTGCCACATGCCTTCCCTCTATCTTACAAAATGAAAAGACAAATAAATAATTTTCTTATATTTTTTAAAATGAATAAAATTTAAATTACAAAACATCCCCTAAGATTTTAAAAATGTACATGTCATAAATTTTACAAATTCTAAAGTTGGCAAATTTTAAATTAAAAAAAAATTTCAGTATAACACGTACATTTTTATAATGGTTTATCTTAGGATATTTAAACACAGATCAAGTCAGGATGCTTTGATTCTATTCTTTTAATTTTGAGAATATTTGCCCTTTTTCTTTCCCTGATTTTCCCTCCTCATTTTTTCAAAAATCTTTTTTTTCATCTAACACTTTTCTTCTTTTGAGCTCCTTCTCTCATTTCCCTTTCTCTATGGCATATTTTATTCCATCACCCTCATCTCGTTCCATCTCTTTGATTTAAAAAATTACTCAGCAATTTTGTGAATAAGCAAAAAAAGTAACAAAATTTATGAAATTTAAAAAAATTCCTAATTTAATATATTCAGTGAAAATGTAAAATAATAATAGCTGGAAATAACATACTTGGTAAAATTTCTGTGTTCTAAAGTTAATTATATATCATAAAATCTTCCTATCAAACTTTAGTTATGTGAAATTGCTTCAGGTATAAGAGAAGGCCAATAATACATATAAAACATACAAATGCACATGAAATGCACACATTAAACATGTATTATGTCACAGTTTATTAGGTCAGAAAATCAGAAATAGGTGGATTTTTACAGTTTGGGGTCTCAGGTGGGTTGTTGTCAAGATTTGAGATGGTTACAAACATCTGAAGAATTAATTGGGGCTGGAGGCTCATTCACACGTGTGCCTGTTGATGCTGGTTGAGGTCGGGGGCCTCCTCTTCTCCATATCCCTTTATGGTGCTTGAGTATTTTCATCACATCACTGTTGGTTTCCCAGAGAATGAACAATCCAAGAAATGGAGTCTCTCTATTGTTTGATATCAATGTCATTAGTAATAACAAGAGGGTACTCAAATTGCCTGAAATCCTACTGAACAAATAATTCCTTCCTTCCTTCTGTGAGGAAGGACGGTGATGCAATGGAATAGTGGACCAATGTGTGGGGATGGTTTTTATAATGGCAAAGTCTATGCTTGGTGGATCATTGTCTGTCCTTTACAAGAAGAGTGTTCTGAATGAATACTATATCTATAAAAATGAATATAATAGAGATTTCAGTTACATGAGGGCAAATACTTGATTCAAATGAGTAAAAGCAGCAAATATGTTATTACGAGCTGATTTGTTTCCCTTCCAAGTTCATGTTGAGGTTAGATCTCGTTGCTTCAGACAGTGAATATGTTTGGTGATAAGGCATTTAAAGAGGTAATTAAGGTAAAATTGGTTTGTATGGGAAGGCTGTAATCTACCATGATCAATATTCTTATAAGAGATTAGGACATAGTGTGGATGCAAGAGAAAAGACCATATGACAACCCAGCAAGAAGACAACCATCTTCAAGCCAAGGAGAGAGGCCTCAGTAGCTGTTACTGTACTAAAAAATGGAGCAGGACTTTAACACAAGTCTGCAAGCACTGAATGTCATGCTCATAATCATTATGTTAGCAGGTCTCCTGGGAAAACAAAATGGAAAATATTTCCACCCCCTAACTGTGTGACAGGTTACTTAGCCTTCTTATACCTAGTTCTCTTTTCTATAAAGCAATGTTAGTTATCAAGATTACTTCAGAGAATTGTGGTATGAATTAAGTGAGACAATGTATGTAAAGCTCTCTGGAACAGAGCTTGGTGAGTGTAAAATGTTCAATACATGTTAGATATTGCTTTTATTACCATATTTTCATCCTTTTATATTCTTTAGCAAAATTGGTCCTATTCAAATCATATAAATGGCAGAAAAATGTACTTTCCAGTGAAACATTTTACAAGTATACCTCACTTGGAATATAGTCATTACTGAAACAAGTAAAAGATAAACTTGGGAAATTGTGTCACAACTCTGCTCTGCACTCTGATAGCCATCAATCTGGAGACAATGCCCATCTTCCAGGTGACAAAGAATCTAACATGAACTAAGATTGTGAAAATAGAAAAGGAAAAAAATTGATGATCTAAAAATTATTTAGATAATGACAGGATTCAGTGATTATTAGGATTCCAGAGGCTGACACAGCAATCCATTACATTAGACAAGAGGCAATCCAGTGTATAACTGAAAGATGAATATTAAACCAAGTAGAAATTCAAGTAGTGATATGGAAATCTCCATACTCCATGAAACACCACTGATATTACTATAATATGTGTGTTAAATATGGTAGCTTTTTTAATTATGAAGAACATTTAAGCAAAAAAAAAAAATAGTTATGTTTTGGGCCATTTGGTTGAACACCTGCATTTATTTCACTAACATTTTGGATTTTTTTACTGTAATCTTTTTTTTAAAAGTTTGGTACAGTGGTCTGAATTAAGATGTTTTTTATTCAACATTTGAAAACCCTTTATATTTAATCATTTTTGGAGGAGATAATTGTATTAATTTACTGCTCTTATTCATGTAAAAGCTGTTCATCTTCACTAGGTAGAATCCCTATGCTACCTCATTCCTAATGCCTGTGCTTTATGCACCAAAGAACACTTTGAAATAACACTGCACATCTGACCTGTGTTTCCGAACATTTACACATGCACAGTGCAGAGGTAAATCAAAGGTGTTTTCTTGTAAGCATTAAGAAAAGCTATAAAAGAGAATGAGTCAATGCTCATAGAAATAAAGCCCTAATAAAAAGGTCTAAGTAAAATCTAGACAATAATTACATAATAGCATCACATGCTAGGCTATTCCTGTTACTTTAAAAATTTGACTGGCAAAGGGTATTCAGGAAATCTGTCCCAAGAGGTGACAAGAGTTTGGGGTGAGGATACTGATGACAGTGGTACTATCTTTAATAATTGAGACAATTGTTAAAGAAAAGTGTCACGAGCTATAAAATAAAAAAAAAAAAAGTTGGAAAAAGAGAAAAGTCCCGTTCTCTAATGAAGTCAAATACAACAGAAAAATGAGAGTTATAAGTTGCTGACCACTCATTCCAATACACTTTGAGAGACACTTGGATTTACTAAATATGTGGTTCATCCACTGACTCTCCAGCCCTGTGGGTATCTGCATCTCTTTATACTCCTCGTTCTCTCTGAAAGTTTCTTGTGGTTTCTGACAGTGACTTTATGTGCTCTTGCCGTGGGTCCCACAGCACCGTGTTAGATACCCTTCGTCTGTCGTTGTCTCATAAAAATACTGGTTATTAATATTATAATTACCAGTTTCTTTCTCATTTTTACTTAAATGAAAGCTCCCTTAAGGCACAGAATGTCTTTTTTTTTCCCACTGCTATATCCCATTACTTAACACACCATCTGACATTTATTGGTAATTTAATAAATATTTGTTAATTTGAAGCAAAAACAGATTACTATCTACTCTAAGAAATTGTCATTCCTTCTCACTGGCAGTTTAAATTCCCTAAATTCTCATTCCTTGGAGCCCTAGTTCAATGTTCATAGAAACTCACAGAGAGCTACATGCTATGCACACACACACATACACACACACACGTGCATATGTGCACGCACACACACACACACACACACACACACACACACACTTCACTTTGAGAGACCACAAAGAAACTTTGAGGAATTAACTCACCAAAAGAACTTATATGAACTAAACTGTGTAATAGCTGTTTCATTCATGAACAATTCTTTGTAGTGCTCCAGAGCAACAGCAGCAGGATTTCCTTATTCAACAAAGATCAATAATTCTACTGAGGAAAAGAGGAAAAGCCACTTTGTTTTCACTAAAGAAGATAAATATATATGACCAATATAAACTATACATTTCACTTTGGATTATTGATGCCAGAGTCATAATGGTCTAGCACAGTACCTAGCACACTGTGGATGTTACTTTATTGAACTGTTCAAGCAATATATTATTTAATTTCTCTGATTAGCCATAAGTCTTATGTTATTATCCCCTCATACAGATGAGAAAACCAAGGTTAAACAATGGTGAGCTACTTTCCCTATAAGATATAGCTACTAAGTAGTACATCCAGAATTTGAATCCAAGTATCTCTTGCTCTATGACATTTTGTAAAGTAAAACAAATATTTTGAGTTTTAATAAATCTTTTGCAAATCATAAATAATATAAAAGCCCATGTTTAAATGTATAGATATTGTAACTAATTTCTAAATGATTAATTTGATAAATATTTGCTGCTTTTTATCATTCTTTCTTTTAATGTGTCTTATTTCCCCAATTACTTTGAAAGCCATTTAAAGGTTTGTCTTTGTCTTTCAAAGGTTTTTCTTTCTTTCTTTCTTTCTTTTTTTTTAAAGGCATTTAAGAAAATCATGGTTTGTTATTAGATGAATACATTAAAATCCAGAAAGTCCTCAGATTATCCCTCCACACCCCTGACCCCAAACAGCATGGAGACCTACAAATGTCATCTTTCCTCAACAATCCTGGAGCCTAGGGTGTGGTTTAAAAATTGAGAACATTTTATTACATTGTAGGAACAGCAGTTGAAGACGTGTGGTCCTGTCTTAGTGGCTTT